>NW_007188205.1:0-6690 GCF_000164805.1 Carlito syrichta
TCCAGTTCCTCGCGGGCGCGCCGTGGGCTCGCTGCTCGCGCCCACGGCTTCGCCTTCCAAGATTCCTCACCTCGCTGGCACTTGCGCCCTTTCTTCCCCGCACAGGCCCCGGGCCCGGGGGCGCCCCGGCCTCCGGTGCGGGGCCCCCTGCGCGAGCGAGCCAGGGACTCCGCGGCCCGTGCCAGGCCCCTCGCGGGGGGGGGGGTTTACTTGCCGAAAGCGAGCTGGCGCCCAGGACCCCGGCCGGAGCCCACAGGGACAGGGCTGCGCCAGCGGGGACAGCGGCAGCGCCGAGGGACAGGCCTCCTCCCAAAGGCTGCACCCCCACCCCTTGGTTCCCTCTCTCGCGGTTTCCTTCGAGGGTCTCTCCCTCGGTCTGGGCACGCTCCACGCGCCCATCTGGCTCCCAGGTGGGAGGGGGTGCACACAGCCGCGTGGGACAGGGCGGCACAGGCTCTCGCCTCGAGGTCCCCAGGCCTTTCTCACACACACACACACACACACACACACACACACACGGGACAGCACACACCAGCCCCCACCCCCCCGCTGTGGGGAAGTGAGACCATTTTGTATAAGGAGAGACGGGCATTTTCATCTAAATGCCAGGTCCACCCTGGCCCTGGGTAGAAACCGAGCTCCTTGCAGCCCAAGCAACGTCTGTGAGCTGCCCATGTGCTCTGCCAGCAGACAGCCAGGACCAAGGGACCTGTCCACCCTCGACTGCACTCCCTCTTGCACAGCCTTTGGCTGGACGGGGCTCTGAACGAGTCTGTCTCCCCTTTGGGTCCCAGTGCTAGAGCAGAGCCTCCCAACCCCACACCCACTCCACGGACGCCCAGTGCCTTTCTCAAAGGAAAACGAGCTCTTTTTTTAACTCTCACACAACACTGCTGACACCAGAAGCGGGTTTTCCCCTCACACTGCACAATGGTGAACTATGCAGGGTGAGTGCAGACCCCACGGGTGAGGGCTCAGTCCCACAAGACTGCCGACTTCAGGTGCCAGTAATGAGCCCCTGGAGCCACCCGCAATTCTACCACTGACAGTAAACCACAAGCCCTGTAATGTGTTATAATGGCTCACAGAATTCAGGAAAACTCTGTAAGTGTCTGATTACAAAGGACACAACTCAGCAACAGTTGGATGGAGGAGACGCACAGGGCAAGGTAGGGAGGGGGGTGATGGTGGCACACAGGGCTCCCATGCCCTCTCTGAGGGCCACCCCCCCAGCACCTTTGTGTCTCCAGCCTGGAAGCTCTCAAAGTCCCTTTGTTTGGGGTTTTCAGGGCGGCTTCATTGACATCACTGACCACTGGTGACTAAAACCTTCTCCAGTGCCCCTTTCCTTGGAAGTCCAGGGACTGGGGCTGAAAGTCCCAACCCTCTAATCCCTTGGCTGGATCTTCTGGCAACCAGGCCATCCTGTTCTCCAGGTGTTCACCAGACATTCACGGCATTAGCATGAACTCAGGCGTGGCTGCAAAGGGCTTATGACATATCATAAAAGCTCTATTACTCAAGAAATTCCATCCCAAGGGTTTTAGGGGCTCTGTGCTAGGAACTGGAGACAAAGATCAAATATACATTTCCTGTTATGTCACAATATCACGCTTGTTTCATCCCACACCAATTAAATCAGGCTTTCTGGGTGTGGAACCCGGAAATCAATGAAGTGCTGGTGTCCCTCGGTGCAGGAAGGCTGCAGCACACTTCATGGAGAAGGCGCACGTTAGAGCCTCTGTGCAAGCACGAGCTGTAGTGCTGTTGGCAACAATGAAATGCTGATTGGTTAATATATAAACTAAACGAAGCGGTTTTGCACAGGAGCTCGTGTGAGGTTAGGTACTAATTCACTGACAAAAATGTTGTGACCAGAGGCTCTTAGGACCCAACTCTGTTAGGAGCGATGGTTCAGTACTCACTAAGTCAGTGTCTTTTGCAGGCCACGCAGCCCCCCACCGGTGGAGGGCCGCGGAGAGGGAGACAGCATGAGGGGACTTTGCAGGATGCTGCAAGCTGTTGTGGAACGCTGGAGGAATGAAGGGCCCTGAGCTCCCGGGGCGCCGCAGCCACTTGGGTCCTGCCCGGCAGCCACTTGGGTCCTGCCTGGCACCCACAGACACTCGCTCTCTTTGGCCATGCCGGAGCCCCATCAGCAGATCCCCTGCGGAAGCAGAAGGGAAGGGAAGGAAGGGCACTCGTGGCGTGTGCAGCAAGCATTCTTTGCCACAAAGGGAGCGACACCTGCCCCACTGTTCGTGATTCTTTGACTCGTGTGTGGTTTTCTTGATGCAGATCTTTCAGGGAACTTGGTTCGTGCACAGGTGTTCTAGGTTACGGGTAGACAGTCAACGCAAGTGTTCTTCTTGGGTTAACGTAGTTAGAGAAATGTTGAGAAAGCATCTCTGCCCTTGATGACCAGCTGGGGCTTTTTGGTCCTGGGCCGCCTCCCTGAGCGAGCTCCTGCCAAGCCTGCAGGAGAGGTGGAGGCCCTGGGGTGTCACCAGCCACGGCCACCTGAACTGTGTCTCAGGGAACAGAAGGTGAGGCTGCAGACGCTTGGAAATCCTCCTCCAGCCCATCTGACTCCAAGTCGATGCTTGGTGCAGGTATTGGGGATCCTCTCTGCTTTTTGCTCCTGTGGTCCTTCAAAAAAACCTCTGCATTCTGAGCTGGGACAGAAGGAAAGGTCTTACCTATTTTAGCCGAAACAGGTCAAAAGAGCCTGAGACTTGCTTGGCCCTGTCCGTTCTGAGTGGTGGGATGGAGGGGAGATGTTGCTAAGCAACACTGCACCTCCCTCCCGAAAGCCCACCGTCTCCTAGCAACAGGCTGCTCAGTGCAGGCTGCACCCCTGGAGCCACTGAGGCACGCTGCCCGGTGGCCTGCCTCCGTCCTTCCCTCTGGGCTGTCGCAGTTACTCACTTTCGGAGCTGCTGGATTTGTGGATGTCCACGAGTCCCCACACTGGGGACTGGGGGGCACAGTTCCCAGGATGAGGCCGCTGTCTTCAGTGAGAGTCCAGCAAGGTTTAGAGCAAGACTCAGAAACAGATGATCACGCCTTTGTGTGGAAGGTGCGAATGTCAGAAAACAGGCTACCGTCTAAACAGCTGACACCAGTGTTCTCCATCAGGAGGGCTTCATTTGGGAAAGACGACTTGACAGATTTCTTTTGCATGAGGACTGGGCCCACGAGGTCATGGGTGTGGTCAGAAGGAGGAGTGGGGTGGAGCTTCTGAAGGTGGGGCTGGAAGGCAGGGCTGGCCAGGAGGCCCGGCTGCGAGGAATCCTGGCTGCAGGACCTCTCCCAAGGGCGATGTGCGTTTCAGTGCTTTGCTTTAAGAGCACCTCCGGTGACCCCTAAGCTTCAGTCAACCGCCAGGAGAATTCTGTTCCCTGTCACCGTGGAAGGAGTGATCAAGAGAAGGGCTCTGACTCTTGCTGGCTGGATGCCAGGAGAGAGGTACAGAAAAAGCCATGGACATGGAGAGGAGAGCTGCGCAGCCAAGGCTGGCAGTCGGCACAGAGGTGACCCTGAGAGCACAACTCCCTCCCGCAAAGTCCAAAGGGCGCTTGGGCGGGGCTGACTGCAGTCTGAGAAGCTGGGTAGTGGGATCTGAACGGACCCCGTCCAGGTCTAAGAGGTGTGAGTCTCCGGCCCATACCTGGCCATCCAGGGACAAAGGTGACGAGGAGCTAATGATTCTGCCTGGGAAGCCAGGAAATGTGCCCCGAGGAGGCGACGCTCAGGCAGATCCTTCTGGAGACACAAGAGGTGGTCATGAGGGAGCCCCAGTCAGAGCAGAGGGAGGAAGGTGGACACTGAACCTCTGGAAATGGGGGCTCTGCCGAAGAAAAGTGAGGAGCCCCATTTCGTGGGGAGGGGGAGGGAGGCACATCCTCGCTTCTGGCAAAGACAACTGCTTTTTCTCCTCAGATTCACTTCTCCCCCAGGAGGGCCCGTTACCGTCCAAAGTGGTGCTGTGCCTGGAAATAGAGGATGAAGGGATGGACAGACAGACGCCCAAAAGAAACCCACAGCCCTCTCTCAAGAAGAAAGTCGAGGCGTGTGTTTCTGGAGTGGCCTAGCCGTGAGTGTGCCCAGAGCTCACAGGAAGAAACCTGGCAGGAGTCCACACCCTGTGCTGTCTCACCTGCCTGACCAGCGTTTGCAAAGAGCTTGTGTGGTTCGTGTCTTGTCTGCCTCCTGTCTTGGGAAGAAGCCCCTGCTTTTCTTCCCCAGAGAGCCCACAGGCCTTCCTGCAGCCGGGGTCGTGGCCCGTGGCATCCGCTCGCCACCCACTAACCACCCTGCTTGTCTTGGCCGAGCCATCCCACGCTCAGGTCATCTCCCCCACCTGGCGGGACACCGGCAGGAGGGGCGCCCTGGCAGACTGAGCAGCCCGCCTCTTGGGGACGGGTTGGTCCACGTGTCTGCACACGTCAGCCTCAGCCGGCATCTCTGCCTCTGCTTTCTGGGCCGCAGTGACACTGCACACAGCAGCTCCTCCAGTCAGTGGCGATTAAGGGCCCAGAGCGCATCCAGCATGGAGTGGCGGCGGGAGGGGGAAGGCGGCCCCTCCAGGGTGGCCAAGAGGCTCGGGAAGAAGTGCTCCCACTTCCACCAACACCCTCCAGGGCCTGGGGGCGGAGGGAGGAAGTCGAGAGCGCCGAGCAATGGCCGCCAGCGAGCCTGCTCAGGCACCGAGGAGGCCTGGGAAGCACCGTGTGGGGCTCCTTGGCTCTGGTCCTTCCCGCCAGCTGGTTGGGGAGGACTCCTCTCGCGCGTCGCACACGCAGCAGGGCTGTGACGGATGCGACACTTGCGGAGCCTTCGTGCCTGTAAGTGCTTGTTCCAGTGTGTGGATGACTGGGTGCTTCAATCCAGACTTCCTCATTGGCCATTATGGTCACTGTGATCCACAAACCCCTCTGTTCCTGTAGAAACCACAGTCCAACTTGGCAAGACCTCATCTCTACAATAAATCAAAAAATCAGCCGGGCGTGGTAGTGCGCGCCTGTCGTTCCAGCTCCTTGGAAGGCTGAGCTGGAGCCCAGCAGGTCGAGGTTGCGGTGGCCAGGAGCGGCCACTTCCCTCCAGTCTGGGCGACAGAGTGAGACTCCGACTCAAAAAAAAAGAAAGAAAGAAAGCACAGTCCATTTTGAGGTGAAACCTAACAGCAGCTCCTCAGAGAAATCCTAGACCCGCCCTTGGTGGGGGGGTGTGCGTTAGGCCAGGGCCACCAGGTGTTGTCCACCCCACAGTGTCAACCAGACACACCTCTGCCACGAGAGACAGGCACGGAAGGGCGAGGAAGGAAGGAGGCGGGGACAACTGAGGTGGCCAGGATTTCTGTCTCCACTCAAGGTCTGGCCTCGGTCTGGGCCAGTGTTATGCACGCACCAGAAAGGGAGGGTCATGGACATCATTCACACTCCTGGCAGCTCACTTACAGTAGGAGGCATATTGGTAATCTTGTGTGTGGGCCCTGCCCAAGCAGTTTCTACCTTGCCAAGTTGTCCTTTGAGTGTGAAGATAAGATCAGAGGGAGATGGTAGCCAGGGCCCTTTAAAATGTCATTGAGGCCAGGCACAGTGACTCATTCCTGTTATCCCAACTCTTTGGGAGGCAGAAGAGGGACGATTGCATGAACCCAGGAGCCCAGATCAGCCTCAGCAACATAGCAAGACCTCATCTCTACAAAAAAATCAAAAACTTAGTCAGGCATGGTGGCATGTGCCTGTCGTCTCAGCTGCAGGGGAGGCTGAGCCCAGAAAGGCTGTGGTGAGCTGTGATTGTGCCACTGTACTCCAGCCTGGGTGACAGGGTGAGACCCTGACTCAAAAAACTAGCAAAAAAAAAGTAACTGAAAGTGAAGTCTAGGCTGGGCGCAGTAGCTCACACTTGTAATCCCAGCACTTTGGGAGGCTAAGGCGAGAGAATTACCTGAGCCCAGGGGTTCAAGACCAGCCTGGACAACTTGGCAAGACCTCATCCCTAAAAAAGAAAAAAAAAAGGAGAAAAAAGAAAGTGAAGTCTAGCCAACCAGGAGATGAAGCATCGTAAAAAATAAAAGGAGGGAGAAGTCATGTAACAAAGACTGGTGAAGAAGTATGACCCACATGGCCAGAGCTTAGGCTAGACGGTGGGAGAAGCTGCTATTTCAGAACAAAATGTGAATCTGGGCAGTATGAAGCTTGCCAACTCAGGGAACTGGAAGATGTCAGAATATTAATCTTATAGCAAGGATTGTAGATACTGTCTGAAAGTAAAACATTTTAAAATAACTGCTCCCTATTCATGCTTTTCATAAGCCCTTTCCTTAATTTTAGCAGGTTATTTTAGAAACTAATAATTTTTTACGGTGAGGAAATGTTTATCTGAGATTTAGCAATTCCTTCCATTTCACTTCAGTTTTCTGTCAAATTCAAGCACGATGACACCCAGGATTTACTGTTTAAAGTAGGATGTACGCACTAATTGTAAAATCACAACCTGTCATCAAGCAGCATTCACAGAGCTAGAGGGAAAGTCGTAGGATGAGAAAGTATATTTGTAACAGAATACAGACAAACCAGTGGAAGAAGGGCAGACAACCCAGCAGAAAACTTGGGTAAGAGACTTGGACAGACACGTCACAAAACACATATCTCTTTTTTTTTTTTTTTTTTTTTTTGGTTTGGG
>NW_007188206.1:0-1165 GCF_000164805.1 Carlito syrichta
CTAGTTTACACTCCCACCAACAGTGTATAAGTGTTCCCTTTTCACCACACCCTCTCCAGCAGCTGTTATTTTTTGAGTTGTTGATAATTGCCATTCTGACTGGAATTAGGTGGTATCTCAGTGTGGTTTTGATTTGCATCTCCCTGATGATTAGTGAGGTTGAGCATTTCTTCCTGTGTTTGTTGGCTGCTCGAATGTCTTCTTTTGTGAAGTGTCTGTTCATGTCTTTTGCCCATTTTATAATGGGGTTGTTTGTTTTCTTCTTTTCAGTACGCTTCAGTTCCTTGTAGATCCAGGATGTTAATCCTTTGTCAGACCTAGAGTTGGCAAATTCTTTTTCCCAGTCTGTAGGCTGTCTCCCTGCTCTCTTGATGGTTTCTTTGGCTTTGCAGAAGCTTGTCAGTTTAATAAGTTATAATAACAGATATTCTTGGAGGAGATATGGAAATAAACAACTTTTGATATAGCTGGTGGAATGTAATTTTATAAAACCTTTGTAAAAAGTTATTTGCAGCTTTGTATCAAAAATCTAAATGAGTCTAAACTTGTATTCTGAGAGTTGATATATAGGAATTTATTCAAAGAAAATTACCAGACAAGTGCATATGGTTCATATAGATACAAAGATGTATATATGTAAATATTCATTTGTGGTTGCAAAACTTGGAAGCAATTTAAATATGATAATAGATTATTTAAATACATAAATGATAGTACATCTATAAAATACTATGCTGTCAGAGTGCTTTTATTTAAACCATGGATATGTACTTTACATTCTTAATGGAAAAAATTATAAAGTACTGTATATTATAAAGTATGACCCTATTTTGTTAGAAAAATAATTGCTTATGTGGACATAAGCCTAGGAAAAAGATTAGCAAATATCTCTGAGTGTTGAGATAATAGTTGATTTTTTTTTTCTTTAAAGGTTTTTTATTTTTTTTAATTTTTTAATCAATATTTTTTTATTATAGTTTTGTGGGGTACAGTTAAGGGTTAGGTGTACAATTACATTTCATTCAGGCACCCTGTTGATAAGAGGTGTTTTCCCATCCCCAGGCAGATATTTGCTACTGTTAATCCCATCTCCCCCCATAGTTTCCCAGTACCATCAGTCATTTTCTTATAGTATTACATTGGATGTTCAAGGTCTATTATATGG
>NW_007188207.1:0-944 GCF_000164805.1 Carlito syrichta
CTAGCTAGATAAACAGCTGTCAAGCCTGCTGTCTAGCTAGTTAATTCAGCTAGTTAAATCAGCTGGCTAATCAACTGGCTAGCTATTCATGTCCGCTAGTTAAGACAGTTGGCTAGCCAGATGGATAGCTAGTTAAAAAGCTAATTAAGTCAGATGGCTAGCCCACAGGCTAACCCGTTATTTCAGGTAGTTAAGTCAGCTGTCTAGCTAGGTAGCTACCTACTTAAGTCAGCTGGCTAGCCAGCTGGCTAGCTATTTCAGTCAGCTGGCTAGCCACCTGGCTAGTTAGGTAGCAACCTAATTAAGTCAGCTGGCTGGCAAGCAGGCCATCTAGTTAAGTCAGCTCATAAGTTAGCTGGCTAGCTAGGTAGCAAGCTAGTTAAGTCAGCTGGCTAGCCAACTGGCTAGCTGGTTAAGTAAGCTAGAGAAGTTAGCTGGCTAGCCAGCTGGCTAGCTACGTAGCTAGCTAGTTAAGTCCACTGGCTCACCAGCTGGCTAACTAGTTGTCAGCTAGTTAAGTCAGCTGAGTCACCAGCTGGCTAGCTAGGTAGCTAGCTAGTTAAGTAAGCTGGCTATCCAGATGGCTAGCAAGTTAAGTCAGCTAGATAAGTCAGCTGACTAGCCATCTAGCTAGCTAGGTAGCCACCTAGTTATGTCATCTGTCTAGCCAGCTGGCAGGCTATTTAAGTCAGCTGGCTAGCCACCTGGCTAGCTAGGTAGCAACCTAGTTATGTCAGCTGGCTAGAAAACAGGCTTTCTAGTTAAGTCAGGTAGTAAGTCAGCTGACTAGCCAGTTGGCTGGCTAGGTAGCAAGCTATGTAAGACAGCTGACTAGCCACCTGGCTAGCTAATTAAATCATTTAGGTAAGTCAGCTGCCTAGCCAGTTTGCTAGCTAGGTAGTCAGCTAGTTAAGTCAGCAGGCAAGCCTGATGGCTAACTAGTT
>NW_007188208.1:0-1212 GCF_000164805.1 Carlito syrichta
GCAGGCCAAGATTCTGGGAAGGAGGTGTGCGGAGAGATGGAATGATGGAGAGCCGTTGGGTTTGGGCAGAGATGAAGGTGTTCTCATAAGCCAGTGGGCTGTGGCTACCCACCGCCAGGGAGGCCAAGCATGGGGGGCGTTCTGAGAACCAACCTTGGCTACCTCGCCCTGTGCCTGGGCTCTCAAGAATACACTTCCAGTGCACGGGCTCTTTTGTCTAGTTCTCTGCCCATCTCCCTTTTAAGGCAGAGATTCTAATGCAAGGTCTCATTCCCCTGCAGCAAGTTCCATGCATGAAAACCCTGATGAATGGGCAGAGGGCTTTGGACCCTCAAATTGACAATGACAAAAAATAAGAGCTGTATCTTCTACATGGGGGCAAAAACAATCAAAGCAAAACAACACGAAAGTACTCTGTCTTCTTCTCTCTGTCTCTGTCTTTATCTCTCTCCATCTCTCTCTCTCTCTCTCCATTTCTCTCTGTGTCTGTCTCTCTGTCTCTCCTGTGGCTTCAGCCAGATGCCCCAGTAATGGGCCTCACCTGGGTCAGTTTTGAAGGCTGCCATGACCAAGTGCCACAAACTGGTGACTCAGAGCCACAGAAATGCATCGTTCAAGCTCTGGGAGCTGGAAGTTCCCAGGATGTCGGCAGGGTTGTGATACCTCCGAAAGCACCAGGGAAGGGTGTGTCCCGGCCTCTCCTCTGGCTTCAGGTGGCCTCAGATGTCTCCTGCTCACAGATGACCATCTTCACTGATGCTTGATGATCTTCACTGATGACAGTGCCTCGCATTGTCTTCCTTGTGCAGGGCTGACTCTGGGTCCAAGTGTCCCCCTTTATAAGGACACCTGTCATGGGTTGGTGAGGGCCCACCCCAGAGACCTTATTTTCACTTGATGTCCTCTGTAAAGATCCGATCTTAACAAATGGTCCCACTCTGGGCTACTGGGGTCAGGATTCTGACATATCTTTGTGAGGGGAACACAGGTCAACCCATAACACTACCCTCGCTCTTAAATAACAGAGCCCAGCCAAGCAGGTCCCTGTGGGAAGGACCCAAGGCCATCTGTTCTGGACTTGGCATTGGGGTGGTCCCCAGAGGAGCAGTCCTTGAGCAGAATGAGTTTCAGCCTCAGTTTCCCATGGCCCATGTGGGCTTGTCTGTTTCTGAATGGTGTCCTCATGTCCCTGCAGACGGGGCTGCACTGCAC
>NW_007188209.1:0-2339 GCF_000164805.1 Carlito syrichta
ATTTTTACATATACCAGTGCCGAAAGTGCCCTGTTCTCCCTGGCCATCAGAATGCACTCTTGGCAACACCCTACACAGAGATGGTCTCTCCCCACGGCAGTCATATAAAGGTGCCATCCACGTAGGGGATAACCCGATCAATGATGACTCACAGAAGTGAACTAATCTGATGGTTGGCAAGTTTGTCATTTTGTCTCCAAAAGACACCCCACCCTCTGTCTCTCTCTTGTCTCTCTCTGTCTCTCTGTCTGTCTCTGTCTCTCTGCATTTCTCTCTCTCTGTCTCTCTCTCTCTCTGCCTCTTTCTATCTGTCCCTCTTGGTCTGTCTCTCTCTTTTTCTTTCTCTTTCTGTCTCTCCCTGTTTGTCTTTCTCTATCTTTCTGTCTCTCTGTGTCTGCCTCTCTGTTAGTTTCTGTCTGTCTCCCTCTCTCTGTCTCTGTCTGTCTGTTTCTGACTCTTTCTTTCTCTCTATCACTCTGTCTCTCTCCATTTCTCTCTCTCTCTGTCTCCCTCTCTGTTTCTCTCTTTATGTCTCTCTCTGTTTCTCTGTGTGTGTGTGTGTCTCTGATTATCTCTATCTCCTTCTCTCTCTGTCTCTGTCTGCCTCTCTCTGTCTCTCTCTCTCTGTCTGCCTGTCTCTCTCTCTCTCTCTCCCCCTCCAAAGCTGTCATATCTCTCATTTTATTTCTGGCCCGAATCTACACACACTTAAAATACACGTGTGTGTTGCATTTGCAGCCATCTGTCTGGTGCCTCTGTCTCTGCTCGCATGTATCAGCTTTCCTGGCAGGGACTGGTGAGCAGCACACCGTGAGTGATCGCTTTCTTATGGACTGCGGTTTGCCAGTCACACAGTAGTGTGGTTTCCTTACTGCCCACCTGGATTAGAGATAATAGTTTTGTGCCTGAATGTAAGGCCAAAGCTTCGTGAGGAGAGAAGAGAAACACTAGATGGAGCGGAGACAAAGAAATGAAAATCGATAGTGTAGAAAGTTCACGCTGAGATTCAGATTCAGATTCAAAGAATCACGGAATAGGGGAGGTAGGGTCATCCACCCCTCCATTCTACAGAGGCAGAAGAGAAGGTCCAGGAAAGGGAGAGAATGGAGGCCCAGTCTCAGGACTCTGCGTCTCTTGGGCCGTACCCTGCCTCCCACTCTCTCTCCGGTTTTGGTTATTTTGCACCCACTGCTGGTTAAGAAGTCCACTTCCCAGATGTGTGGCCTTGGACTAGTCACTTGACCTCTCTGAGCCTAATGTATCCCCTACATGGAAAGTGCATGAGGACCTGTCCCATAGACCCATGGCGGAGGTTGGGGTCAGTAGCTGTACGTCGTGTAGCCCAGAGCTGGCATCTGGTGTGTCTCTGTGTGTGTCTATGTGCGAGTGTATGCATATTTGGGTGACTGTGTGTGCAGTTCCTGGCAGCTTTGGCAAGAGAGCAAAACTCACCAGCTCTCTCCTACCCAGCTCTGCCCACTGGGGACATCTTGGGCCACCTCTCCCGTGGTTCCTCTCTGTTTTGTTCCTTCTGTTTTGAAAAGTGGGATTTCCAGGGAGACTGTGACCCAGAGTTTCTCAGCTTGGCTCTGCTGACATTTGGGGCCTGCTGAGTCTTTGCTGCCGGGAACATCCTGTGCTTTGCGGAATGTTCAGCAGCACCCCTGCTGACGCCGGAAGCACCAGCCCCCTAAGGCGTGACAGCCAGAAACATCTCTGGACATTGTCTCATGTTCACGCCTGTTGAGAACCACTGCTGAATTCCATGAGAACCGAGGTCATTACTAACAGCCCCTGAAGGGAAGTGGCAACCCTCCCTCAGACACCCCTCTGAATCAATGCAGGAACCCCCCCCACATGCTGCCCCCAGCCCCGCAGAGTTCCTCAGGTAGACAGAGAGTGTCCTGTAGACCCGGAGGGGGTGGCTTCTCGGTTATGAAGCTGACCTAGAAGGCTGACAAAGCCCTGACCGGCTTTCCTCCCTGCATCCGAGGTCCGAGTTGTTCTCTCCAATGTCTTCTTGCTTGCCAGGGAATCTCTCAAGGTGCCACCTGCACCTTCTACCAGGCTCCTTCCCTCCCCACCCATCCTGGCATTTCCCTCTCCTTGACTCATGCTGACATCCTTATTTCTAAGCATCCCCCTTCGAAGGACACTGCTCCAGGTGTCTTCCTTAGGGAAGCCCACCTGCGTCTGCCACTCATGCACGAAGGACTCAGATCCGTGGCCAGCCCTGTCTGTGCTATGGGCCCCAGCAAGTGCAGAAGAGAACATTGATCCATCTTTTGCTGCTAAACTTGTCTTCAGAGGGTTTGAAAGCTGGCTATGCCACTTACTGT
>NW_007188210.1:0-783 GCF_000164805.1 Carlito syrichta
AGTAAAGTTATAGACTTGCTCTTTAAGAAAAATGTCATGGGAAAAGTCACAGAAATTGGAAAATACACTGAGTTGTAATCAGAAGCACCTTGTTACAAACACATTATACATATTCATGCAGTCTATTGTGGTAGGTTGTTATCTTGAACCATGTGGGTATGTTTAAAAAGACCTCCAAAAAGGTATCTTGACAATATATAAAACGCATACAAAAAGAAAGAAAAGCCAGGTTCGGTGGCTCAGCCTGTAATCCCGCACCTTTGGGAGGCTGAGTGGATTGCCTGAGACCATGGGTTCGAGACCCGCCTGGGCAGCAAGACCTCACCTCTACAATAAATCAAAAAATCAGCTGGGCGTGGTAGTGCGTGCCTGTAATTCCGGCTACTCGGAAGGCTGAGGCGGAAGGATCGCCGGAGCCCAGCAGGCGAGGCTGCGGTGGCCGGGAGCGGCCACTGCACTCCAGTCTGGCGACAGAGTGAGATTCCAACTCAAAAAACAAAAGAAAGAAAATGAGAAAACTCAATTTCATCTTTAAAACTTAAAAAACTACAAAATATCACTTACTGCTCTCAGATTACTTTATTTGTAATAGAAGACAATCTATTTTCAATGAGCATAAAAAATCATCTCACAATTTTTGGCAATTTGAGATTCTCATGGATGCTTCTCAAATAAC
Source organism: Carlito syrichta (assembly GCF_000164805.1). Taxonomy (NCBI): domain Eukaryota; kingdom Metazoa; phylum Chordata; class Mammalia; order Primates; family Tarsiidae; genus Carlito; species Carlito syrichta. The sequence continues at coordinate 677 of NW_007188210.1, forward strand.
ACTTATCAACATACAATGGTTTGTAATTCAAATAAGTAAATAAACCTCAGTACTCCAACATTACACTAATTCATTAATTTTGCTTATTACAATGTTATAAAAAATTG
>NW_007188211.1:0-1079 GCF_000164805.1 Carlito syrichta
CCTCTAAGGCTTAAAGTTCCAGTAGCTTAGATTTTGAATTTCTTATTTTCATGGGGGAAGGAGTTCCGAGACCAAAAGAGCAGCGTTTGCAATGGCTCTGGGGAAGCAAAACCTTAGCAAGTTTAAGGAACCGAAAGAATGCTCCTGAGGTCCAGAATTCTGCTTGTCCACTGGAGCCCTGACCAGATGGTGTGGACAAGTCAGGGAACCCGTCTGGATGCCAGTAATGGAGATGGGTGCCTGGGACCTTCCTGTTGCAGGACATGGAGGGAGCCCGGGAATCTCATTGGGAGGAGATATGCTGAGAAAGAGGCAGTGGAACGTTCTGGAGTGTACGTTAGAGAAAACCGACCGGGCACGGTAGCTTATGCCTGTAATCTCAGCACTTTGAGAGTCCAAGGCAGGAGGATTGCTTGAGCCCAGGAGTTTGAGACCAGCCTGGGCAACATCGTGAGACCTTGTCTTTACAAAATAAAAAATAAAAAAATTAGCCAGGTGTGGTGGCCTGTGCCTGCAGTCCCAGCTACTTGGGAGGTTGAGGTGGAAGGATTGTCTGAGCCCAGGAAGTCGAGGTTGTGGTGAGCCATGATCGTGCCACTACACTCTAGTCTGGGAGACAGAGTGAGGCCCTGACTCAAAAATAGAGAGAGAGAGAGAGAGAGAGAGAAACCTGGCCAGACTGTGGGTGTGGTTATGCTGAAAGCAGAGAAAACACATTATGTTTGAATATAAATAGACGTTTTAATGAAGTCAGTGTTCAGGCTGGTGGGAGTCCCTTCATTAAAGAACCAAGGAGGTCCAGGTGGGGATAGGGTACCTTAAGATTCACCCAGTCGGACCCTTTTCACAAGATGGCGCCGAAGGCCAAGAAGGAAGCTCCTGGCACACGTCCTGCTCCTGCCCCTCCTAAAGCCGAAGCCAAAGCAAAGGCATTGAAGGCCAAGAAAGCAGTGCTGAAAGGCGTCCACAGCCACAAGAAAAAGAAGATCCGCACGTCACCCACTTTCCGGAGGCCCAAGACTCTGCGGCTCCGGAGGCAGCCCAAATATCCTCGGAAGAGCGCTCCCAGGAGAAACAAG
>NW_007188212.1:0-352 GCF_000164805.1 Carlito syrichta
ACAAGATGGCGCCGAAGGCCAAGAAGGAAGCTCCTGGCACACGTCCTGCTCCTGCCCCTCCTAAAGCCGAAGCCAAAGCAAAGGCATTGAAGGCCAAGAAAGCAGTGCTGAAAGGCGTCCACAGCCACAAGAAAAAGAAGATCCGCACGTCACCCACTTTCCGGAGGCCCAAGACTCTGCGGCTCCGGAGGCAGCCCAAATATCCTCGGAAGAGCGCTCCCAGGAGAAACAAGCTTGACCATTATGCCATCATCAAGTTTCCCCTAACCACTGAGTCTGCCATGAAGAAAATAGAAGACAACAACACGCTCGTGTTCATCGTGGATGTTAAAGCCAACAAGCACCAGATAAA
>NW_007188213.1:0-492 GCF_000164805.1 Carlito syrichta
TTCCTCTCCATATCATTCCTCTCCACTCCATTCAAATCCATTCCATTGCTCTCCTTTCCATTTATCTCCATTCCTTTCCATCCATTCCTCTCCATTTCAATCCTCTCCATTCCATTTAATTCCTTTCTATTCCATTCCATTCCATTCCTTTCCATACATCTCTCTTCCCTTCCAAACCCTTCCATTCCATTCCATTCCTCTCCATTTCATTCGATTTCACTTCATTCCATTTGATTCCAATCCATTCCAATCATTTCATTCCTTTCCATTTCATACAATTCCATTCATTCCTCTCCATTCCTTTCCTCTCCAATCCATTCAATTAATCTCCATTCCATTCCTCTCCATTCCATTCCACTCCATTCTATTCCACTCCATTCCATTCTACTCCAATCCACTCCACTCCATTTCACTCCATTCTATTCCAATCCCGTCCATTCCATTCCTCTACTTTCGATTCCTCTCCATTCCATTCCATTCCTCTTCATTCCA
>NW_007188214.1:0-793 GCF_000164805.1 Carlito syrichta
AGGTAGCTTGCTGGTAAGTCAGCTAGTTAAGTTAGCTTGCCAGCTAGTTAAGTCAGCAAGTTAAGTCAACTGGCTAACCAACTGCCTAGCTGGGTATCTAGCTAGTTTAGTCAGCTGGCTAACCAGTTAGTTAGCTAAGTAACCTAGATAAGTCAGCTCAAACGACAGCTGGTTGGTTAGCTAGGGAGCTAGCTAGTTAAGTCAGCTGGCTATCCAACTGGCTAGCTAGGTACCTAGGCATTTAAGACAGCCTGCTAGCCAGCTGACTAGCTAGTTAAGTCACTGAGTTAAGTCACCTGGCTAGAAAGTTAGCTAGTTAGGTAGCTAGATATGTGTGTCTGCACTCTAGATGGCTGGCTAGCTAGTTATGACACTGAGTTAAGTCAGTTGGCTATCCAGTTGGATAGCCAGGTAGCTTGCTAATTAACACAGCTGGCTTGACAGCTGGCTAGCTAATTAAGTCACCTAGTTTAGTTAGTTGGCTTTCCAGCTGACTAAATATATAGTAAGCAAGATAATTCAGCTGACTAGCAAGCAGCCCAGCTATTTATGTCAGCTTGTTAAGTCAGCTGGATAGCCAGTTGGTTAGCTTATTAGCAAGCTAGTTATTTCAGTTATCTATCCAGCTTGCTAGGTAATTGAGTCAGCTAGATAAGTCAGCTGGCTAGCCAGCTAGCTAGTTACATAGAGAGCTAGTTAAGTCATCTTGTTAGCCAGCTGGCTAACTAGTTAAGCCAGGTAGTTGAGTCATCTGGTTAGCCAGATGGCTAGAAGGTTAAGTAAACTAGTAAAT
>NW_007188215.1:0-1505 GCF_000164805.1 Carlito syrichta
AATTAAGGATATGATACTCCAGATTCCTATTCGAAGTCCATTAAGTATTTTCTTAAACAGGAAGAATAGAGTTTGCAGAGCAAATATTCTCATTTAATATGTGTTTATGGAAGTAAATCTTAAACCAATCAAATCTTAATTAATTATGTAATATGTCGTAGATCACCCTCCCCCCCATTGATTCAACATAGTAAAGAATGTAAAAGGAGACAAATGCCAGAAAGGAAATCTTAATTTCGTGATTTATTAATTTGGTGCCATGATCATATGGCTACATTTATGTCATCAAGATCTTTATTGAATTCCTCCAAAGTTCCTAGCTCCCCCCATGACTTTGGGTCTTTGATTACTCATTATTCTTTCTTCTGGAAAACTCTCTACATCTTCTTGTCTACTATCACTTTTCTTTGTTTTAATATTATTTTTCTCACTCATCAGAACTCAGGTATCATTTCACCTTCTTCAAGGAACCATCTCTGGTTCTCTATACGAAGTAAACTTTAAATAAATCCCATAGTTTAACCTTCTAGCTGTTTCACACGTATAATCAAGATCCTGATTTCCTATGAATTTGCTAAAGTTATCTAAAATATGAATAAATATGTCTACTCAAGTCTGAGGCTTTGTTGTTATTATATCTCCTCTAATGTGAAAATAGCCCTCAGAGCAGTAATTATTAACTAGTTAGTGGTCCAAAGTCCAGATGTTCCATGCAGACATTTTTAACACTGTGTGAAGCATCTCACACAGTGTTAGGAACAAAATGTAATTATTTGCCAGCTATGTCAATAACTGAGGACTTTAATTAAAAAATCCCTATTTTCTCTCTTGAAATTCAGAAGAACTGGCACATCTAGAGTCCCCTTTGCTGAATGGCACTCATCAACTGGAAATATGCTTGCAAAATATATTTCTCACTCACCACTACCGCTGGCTGTTCTTGATTTTGTATTCACATTTACTTCAACTCCCTGCCCTTGTAGGTATTTCAGTAAACACCTTCAGCCTTCAAATTCTGTACCTGAAAATCATGATGCACCACTTACACCTCCAGATGAGTGTTTCTCAAACTTAAATGTGCATTTGAATCCCAAGGAATCTTAAAATGCAAATTACGATTCAGTTGGTGGGAGGGCAGAGGGTTCTGGGAGTCTGGAATTCTCACAAGCTCCCAGGTGATGTAGAAGCTGTTGATATCTGGATCCCATATTAAATGAGAAGGCAAAATGACATGTTCTTTTATTTTATTTTTATTTTATTTTTTTAGTTGGAGTCTCACTCTGTCGCCCAGACTGGAGTGCAGTGGCCGCTCCCGGCCACCGCAGCCTCACCTCCTGGGCTCCGGCCATCCTTCTGCCTCAGCCTTCCAAGTAGCTGGAAGTACAGGTGCGAGCTACCACGCCCGGGTAATTTTTTTTTTTGATTTATTGTAGAGATGAGGTCTCGCCAAGGTGCCCAGGTGGGTCTCGAACCCACGGGCTCAGGCAATCCACTCACCTCACCGA
>NW_007188216.1:0-413 GCF_000164805.1 Carlito syrichta
GGGCCACTTTAGGAAACAGTTTAGCCGTTTCTTAAATTGTTAAACATGCACTTAGCATGTGATGCAACCATCCCATCCCTAAGCATTTATTCCAAAGAAATGAAAACACACGAATATTTTCAGCAGCTTTATTCACAACTGCCAACAAATTGGAAACAACCCAAATGTCTGTAAACTGATGAGTGGACAACTGGATAGATCCACACAACTGGAATACTACTCACCAATAAAAAGGAAGGTGCTAGAACCAGTTCCTCTGCAGGGAACTTGTTCTAGCACCCCCCGCCCTCCCACACACATACCAAAATCCTCAGCTACTGAAGTCCCTTGTATAAAATGGCATATTTGCATAGAACCTCTGGCATATTTTAAAGCATCTCCAGATTACTTAAAATACCTAGTATGGTGTAAAT
>NW_007188217.1:0-593 GCF_000164805.1 Carlito syrichta
AATGGAATGGAATGGAATGAATTGAAGGCAAATGGAATGGAACGGAGAGGAATGCAATGACATGGAGAGAACTTGAATGGCCTGGAGAGGAATGCAATTGAATGGAATGCAGAGGAATGGAATGTAGACGATTGGAATGCAATGGAATAGAGTGGAATGGATTATACTTGAATGTAATGGAAAGGAAAGGAATAGAATGCAGAGGAATGGAATGGAGAAGAATTGACATGAATGGATTGGAGTGAAAGGAATGGTATGGAAGGGAGATGAATAGACTGAAATGGAGAGGATTGGAATGGAATGGAATGGAATGAAATGAAAAAGTGTGGAATGCAATAGAATGGAGAGGAATGTAGTGAATTGGAGAGGAATGGAATGGGGAGGAAAGGAATGGAATGGAATGGAATAGAGATAAAAGGAATGTAATGGAGAGGAATGGAATAGAATGGAATGGAATGGAATTTAATGGAAGCGAATAGAAAGGAATGGAGAGTAATGGAATGGAGAGGAATGGAATGGATTGGAATGGAGAAGATTGGAATGAAGAGGAACGGAATGGAGCTCAATGGATAGGAATGGAGAGAAATGCAGTG
>NW_007188218.1:0-375 GCF_000164805.1 Carlito syrichta
ATAAAAGGAATGTAATGGAGAGGAATGAAATAGAATGGAATGGAATGGAATTTAATGGAAACGAATCGAAAGGAATGAAGAGTAATGGAATGGAGAGGAATGGAATGGATTGGAATGGAGAGGATTGGAATGAAGAGGAACGGAATGGAGCTCAATGGATAGGAATGGAGAGAAATGCAGTGGAGAAGAATGGACTGGAATTGAATGGAGAGGAATAGATTGGAGAGGAATGCAATGAATGGAGAGGAAAGGAATTGAGAGGAATGGAGAAATATGGAATGAAGAGAAATTAAATGGTGTGGAGTCGTTTTGAATGGAATGGAATGGAATGGAAAGGAGAGGAATGGAAAGAATGGAATGAATTGGAGGAATGGA
>NW_007188219.1:0-486 GCF_000164805.1 Carlito syrichta
GGAGAGAAATGCAGTGGAGAAGAATGGACTGGAATTGAATGGAGAGGAATAGATTGGAGAGGAATGCAATGAATGGAGAGGAAAGGTATTCAGAGGAATGGAGAAATATGGAATGAAGAGAAATTAAATGGTGTAAAGTTGTATTGAATGGAATGAAATGGAATGGAAAGGAGAGGAATGGAAAGAATGGAATGAATTGGAGGAATGGAATGATATGGAGTGGAATAGAGAGGATTGGAAGAAAATGCAGAGGAAAGGAATGAAATGGAGAGGCATGGAATGGAAAGGAGAGAAATGGAATGGAAAGTATTAGTATCTCTTGGAAAGGAGTGGAAGGGATTGTACAGGAATGAAAAGGAATGGATTGGAAAGCAATGGAAAGAATGACATGGAATGGAGAAGAATGCGAAGAAATGGAGAGAAATAGAATGGAATGGAGAGGAATGGAATTAAATTGAATGGAGAGGAATGGAATGGAGACGATTG
>NW_007188220.1:0-587 GCF_000164805.1 Carlito syrichta
TTTTAGAAATAATTCTAATCAAGTAAGAGCGCATATGCAACACGATTAACAAACTCCACCTGCATTTTGAACAGATGTCGATGTTGTGATTTTTATTAATTTTTTTCCTCATAAAGTGATTTAGAGTACAACAGGATCTTACTGAATTCTTTTTGCCACCTTGGAACTCCCACCAAAGCCGGTAGGAGTTGTACTCTCATGTTAACCTCTTTAATGCACCATGTGATGTCAACTGAGTAGAAAGGAAAACACAATGCAGTGACAGGAACAAAACTTATGAGATCTTATGTCTTCAAGTAATCTTTTTCCGGTGACATGCTAAATGTACTTCATAAAATAAAATAATAGTTTCAGTGGATCTGAATCTTGAACTTGGTTCATTATGTTGCCTATTTAAATTTGGATTGATTGAAAATTTAATCTCTATGTAGAAGTGAAGAGAGTTAAACAATCAATATTAATTTAATAATATTATTAATAAAGTAACTATTAACACTGTTTAGGGGTTTATTATTTTCTAAAGATTTTAAAAATTGTTTTGTGTGTGTTTTCTAATTTGATATATATAATAATTATGTACCAGTGCA
>NW_007188221.1:0-474 GCF_000164805.1 Carlito syrichta
ATATAATGGAACAGAATGGCGACGATCGGAGTTGATTAAATGTAATGCAATGGAGAGGAATGCAATGGAATAAAATGGAATAGAATGGAGAGGAATGGCATAGAATGTAATGGAATGGAAAGATGGAATGGAGAGGAATAGAATGGAATGAATTGTAGATTAATGGAATGGAGAGGAACAGAATGGATTGGAATGGAATGGAAGGGTGAGGAACGGAAGGGAATGGAATGGAGAGTAATGGAATGGAAAGGAATGGAATGGAATGGAGAAGAATGGAAAGGAATGGAAAGGAATGGAATGGAGACGAACGGAATGAAGAGCAATGGAATGGAAATGAATGGAATGGAATGAAACACAATGGAGGGCAATTGAATGAAATGGATGGCAGAGAAATGGAATGGAGAGGAATGGAATGGAAAGGAATGGAATGGAATGGAATGGAATGGAATGGAATGGAATGGAATGGAATGGAAT
>NW_007188222.1:0-757 GCF_000164805.1 Carlito syrichta
CTCTGCCAACACCTTGGCTTTAGCCCAACAGGACCCATCTTGGACTTCTGACCTTTAGAACTGGGAGGTGATACATCTGCATTGTTTTAAGCCATGGAGCTTGTGGCGATTTGTTACAGCAGCCACAGGAAACTAATACACCAGCTCTTGAGCTTTCCCTCATGCTGCGCTGCTTTCTGTGATTTCAGAATTCAATAAGAAAGAAACCTACCGGTGGGTGGCCTGGTGTTGAGCCCTGTTCTGTCCCTCCTGCTGCTTGCTTCTGGCTGCTCCTCCTCTCATGGCTAGACGGTTTTGCAGGCCTGTTTGTTCTGTTTGGCTGCCTCTTCGGTGGCTGCTGCTTTGGGAGTTGCATGAAGGAAGAGAGAAGAAGGGGTAGCAGGGAAGAAAAGGAAGCATTGTCAGAAATAGCGTGTGTGTGTGTGTGTGTGTGCGTGCATGCGTGTGTGTGTGTGTGTGTGTGTGTGTGTGTGTGTGTTTAACGAGAGACAGAGGCTCTTTATCTGGGGGTAACGTCTTCCTAAGTTAGGAAATGTATGCCTCCCTTGAGAGGGTTGTGTTTTTCTCCTTCCTTTTGCAAACATGATTCTCCTTCACACGTCCCTCTCTCCACAAGACACAAACCCAGAACCACTTGGAGAATCTGGAAGACTCGTCTAATGGAGGCCTAGGTTCTCATTCCAAATTTCCCACATAGGTTTTTGCGTTGAGTTCCATATAAAACGCCTCCTCAGATTAAAAAAAAAAAAAAAGACAG
>NW_007188223.1:0-550 GCF_000164805.1 Carlito syrichta
TAAATGAGCTAACTTGTGGGGCATCTCGTCATTCAAATAGTTAACAAAGCTAACTAGTTGACCAACTAGTCTGCCAAATTGTTAAGCCAGCTAACATGTTGATCGAGTAGTCAGCTAACGTGATAAACCAGATAACTAGTCAGTCGACTTGTCATTCAACAAGTTAAGTCACCTAGCTGACACGTTAAACAACTAGTTAAGTCAGTTAGTTAACTCGTTTACCAAGTAGTTAAAATACTAACCTAACTCATTAACCAACTCATTAAGTCAGCTACATATCTCGTAGCCAACTAGTTAATTCAGCTAACTAAGTCTGCTAGTTATCTAGCTAATGAACTAAATCAGCTAGCTAAGTCAGCAAGGTCACTAGTTAGCTTACTATTTAAGTCAGTTAAGTCTGCTACCTAACTAGTTAGCTATTTAGTTAAGTCAGCTAGTTATTCAGCTAGCAAAATAGATAGCTAGCTATTTAATTCAGGTAGTTGTCAGTTAGCTAACTAGTTAAGTCAACCAGTTAAGTCAGCTAGCTAAGTAGTTAAGTCAGCTAGCT
>NW_007188224.1:0-723 GCF_000164805.1 Carlito syrichta
TGAGTGAAAGTCTCACTCTGTCACCCAGACTGGAGTGCAGTGGCCGCTTCCGGCCACCGCAGCCTCGACCTGCTGGGCTCAGGCGATCCTTCCGCCTCAGCCTTCCAAGTAGCCGGAATTACAGGCATGCGCTACCACGCCCGGCTGATTTTTTGATTCATTGTAGAGATGAGGTCTCGCTGCCCAGGCGGGTCTCGAACCCGCGGGCTCAGGCAATCCACTCACCTCAGCCTCCCAAAGGCGCGGGATTACAGGCTGAGCCACCGAGCCCGGCTTATATTTTTTATTTTAAAGATATGTGGTACAATTCAGGGTTAGGTACATAAGCGGTCAGTGTACAGGCGAAATTTAGGCCTCCCATTGGTCCTCAAGTCACCTGGTTTGGGATCAGGTACCCTTAATTAGTGTTATGTGCCTCCACTGTCTCACCTTCCTCTGGAAATGACCCGCTACTGTCAATCCCTTTCATGTGGTATTACGATAAATGTTCAGGTTGTGACTGAGAACATATGGTACTCACTATGTTGTTTTCTGTGATAGATCCCTGAGGTGTGATGGACTTTAAATCCATCCAAGTTGCTGCAAAGTCCATAGTTTTGTCCTTCATAGAAATATTACATAGCTGTGTAATATTTCATTTTGTATATGTACCACATTTTTTTAAAATGCAGTCCACTTTTGATGGGTAGCACAGTTGGTTCCATCTTTTTGCTACTGGGAATA
>NW_007188225.1:0-1047 GCF_000164805.1 Carlito syrichta
CTTCATTTTACGAAGGCCATGTAACTTTGGAAGAAGTAGAAACAGAGAAGTATAGGGGTTTTGAATCAGTATGTTTATGTGAAATATTCTACCCTTCTTTATCTATTGTATACCTATAACTACTAACTCTTAGATTTATGTATTACAGAATATGAGAATGACAGGAATCATCTTACTTAAACTTCCCACCATTTTACAAATGAGAGCTGCAGAAGTGAAATGGTTTTCCTGCATAGTTTATTTTTCACAGAGGACATGAATATCGTTGAAAACAATTGAAATGCGGCAATTAAGGGAAACTCAAATTAATCAGCTTCTTATCATCTCTTCCTCCATTAGGTTTTGAGCTGATAACCTAAAAAAAGCCTCTCTTATTTTCTTTTGTTTCCCAGAGAAGGAGATCCAGGCAATAAAGCACCAACCGACCAAGATTGAGAACCTGGGAGACAACTTGGAAGAGGCTCTGGTCCTTGACATCAAATACAGCACTATTGGACTGGCCCAGCAGTGGGACCAGCTGTACCAGCTTGGGATGCGGATGCAACACAATCTGGAACAACAGATCCAGGTCAAGTACTAAGAGCCTATGGTCAGGGAAAGGAGGGGCACAGATGGTATAAGGTGTTAGGAGCTTAAATAAGGGCTAGATCTGGGGCACTAGTTAAAAGAGCTGCTCCAGAGATAGTACACTCACCCTTATTCATAACCAATATTCTCTCTTATTGCCCCCAGAATGACTATCCATCTTTTTCTTATTTTTTAAAATTATTTTATTTTAAAGATGTGCGGTACAATTAAGGATAAGGTATACAAGTGGTCATCATACAGGTAAATTTGGGCCTCCCTTTGGTCTCCATTTTGCCTGATTTCTAATCAGGTACCCTTATTGATGTTATGTGTCCCCTCCATCCTCCCCTGACAGTATGCTGCTACTGCGAATCCCTTTCTTATAGCATTATGGTAAATGTTCAGGGCCCACTTATGAGTGAGAGCATATGCTACTCAATTCTTTGTTTCCGTGATAAATCACTGAATATTACAGACTCT
>NW_007188226.1:0-553 GCF_000164805.1 Carlito syrichta
GAATGGATGGCAGAAGAGTGGAATGGAATTGAGTGATATGGAATGTAATGGAGAGCAAGGGAATGGAGAAGAGTGGAATGAACTGGAATGCAATGGAGTGCAATAGAATGGAATGGAATGGAAAGGAATGGAATGAAATGGAGAGGAATGGAATAGAATGGAATGAAATGGTGTCGAGAGGAATGGAATGGAATACTAAGGAAAGTAATGCAATGTAGTATAGTGAAATACATTGAAATGGAGAGGAATGGAATGGAGACTAATGGAATACAGTGTAATGAAGTGGAATAGAAGGTAGAGGAATGGAAAAGAAAGGAATGAAATGGAATGAAAAGAATACAATGGAATACAGTAATGGAGTGGAATGTGGAGGGATGGAAGAGAGAGGAATGGAATGGAGTGGAATGGATTGGAATTTAATGGAATGGAATGGAATCGAATGGAGAAGAATTGATTGGAATAGAGTGGAATGAAATGCAATGGAGATGAATTAAATGGAATGGAATAAAAAATAGTGAAAAGGAAAGGAGACAAATGGAAAGGAGTGAAATTA
>NW_007188227.1:0-332 GCF_000164805.1 Carlito syrichta
CGAAGGGCGGCAGGCTGGAGCACTGGGACAGCGTGGTGTCGGAGCCCACAGGCCGCCTACCGGGGACGTGGGGGCGGGGCTCGGGGTCGGAGGGTGGGCGGTGGGCCTCGCGAAGGGCGGTGCCAAAAAAGACAGCTCAGAAAGGGAGGCCAAAAGCCTACAGCAACCAGTATTCCCAGGTGGTCTCTGATTCAGATACTAACCAGGCCTGACCCAGCTTAGCTTCCGAGATCACAGGACATCAGGTGCGTTCAGGGTGGTATGGCCTTAGACGTCGGCGCTCGCCTCCGGGCACCCCAAGACCCTGCCGTCCGACACAGCCACGTGGGACT
>NW_007188228.1:0-486 GCF_000164805.1 Carlito syrichta
TAGCCAGCTTCTTGTCAGTCGACTTAACTAGCTGACTTAACCAGAATTCAGCTGGCTAGACAGGTGCCTTAAATAGCTGGCTACCTATCTAGCCACCTGGCTAGCCTGCTGACTTACCTAGCTGACTATACCTAGCAAGCTGGCTAGCAAGCACAGTTAACTATCTAACTACCCACCTAGTCAGCAGGCAAGCTTGCTGACTTAATTATCTGACTTGAACAGCTAGCCTGCTGGCTAGCAAGCTGACTTATCTACCAAGCTACTTATCTAGCCAGCTAGCTAGACATCTGACTAAACTAGCTGACTTAACCAGTTACCCGGTTGGCCACACAGATGATTTAACTCACTGACATCATTAGCTATCCTGGTAGTTATCTAGCTGACTTAACTAGCTACCTACCTACATTGCCAGTTGGCTTGCCAGCTCTCTTAACTAGCTGAATTAACCACCTAGCCAGCTGGCCAGCCAACTGACTTAACTGGCTC
>NW_007188229.1:0-364 GCF_000164805.1 Carlito syrichta
CCCACCTCTTCATTGTTGTTAATGACATGTCACACCTAAGCATCAGGCTGCACTGGTCAAAGGCTGTATCATACAGGGTTTTTGCCATTCCTGAACTATCTGTCAACTCTTCTGATAAGCTGGTGGTGCTAGTCTTTAATTTCTGAGAAAAGAATGAGAAATTCTTCTTTTGTTTGCTCTGAATCCCAGAAGACTATCCCACTTGGCTTTGCCTTGGAGTGAAATAGACTCTAGAGTCAGGACATGAAACTAATGAATTTAAACAAGTGAATTACGTACAAACAAAACACTCCATGGGTATGCCTGCAGTGTACACATGTATGTGTGTACATTTGAGCATGAGCACATGTGCAGGTGAATTTAT
>NW_007188230.1:0-833 GCF_000164805.1 Carlito syrichta
TCATACACGTACACACTGTAAAGAGACAGTCTCTTATCCCTTATTTGTGTTCACACATGAAGCAACCCACAGACAAAAGGTCACGTTACACACATCTTGAAATCACTGAACATACTTTTTTTATAAATGAAAATTATTTATGCCATGATTTTATAGCAATAGAAATTTTCAACAAAACAAAGTAGGGTATATTTATTTTGAATGAGTATTTAAATTTATAGCTATAGAAAAGAAAATGTGTTCTTATAATCTTTATTTACAGACATTTATGCTAAATTTTGTAATTTATTTTCCCTCAATAAATCTCTGGCTATTTTTGCATGACTAAAGATCAATACAAAATATAAACTCTTATTATCAGAACTTGGAAATCATTACGTACCTTTCTGAGCGCTTGAATTTTGGAAAGAATTGGTCTGCTTCTGTGTTGCTGTAGCTAGAAAATTTAAAATAATCTTTTATAAAAAAATTAGTACCTGAACAAGTCATAATGATGTTAGCTTCTTCGGAATTTGAGGAATTAGGCCAGACTTGGAGGCCTAATTTGGAAGGCCAAACCTAGTGGATTGCCTGAGCCCGCAGATTTGAGACCAGCAAGGGCAACTCATCTCAACGTTAAATATAATAAATTAGCCGGCTGTGGTAGCATGCACCTGTAGTTTGGCTACTTAGAGGGCTGAGGCTGAAGGATCGCCAGATCCCAGCATGTCGATGCTGGGGTGGCCGTGACCATGCCACTGCACTCCAGGCTGGGCAATCAGATATTGAAAAGGGAAGGATTGTACAAAGAAAAATATATGAAGTAATTGAGGTTTGGGAAAAACTTTTTAACA
>NW_007188231.1:0-551 GCF_000164805.1 Carlito syrichta
AGAATTGGTCTGCTTCTGTGTTGCTGTAGCTAGAAAATTTTAAAATAATCTTTTATAAAAAAATTAGTACCTGAACAAGTCATAATGATGTTAGCTTCTTCGGAATTTGAGGAATTAGGCCAGACTTGGAGGCCTAATTTGGAAGGCCAAACCTAGTGGATTGCCTGAGCCCGCAGATTTGAGACCAGCAAGGGCAACTCATCTCAACGTTAAATATAATAAATTAGCCGGCTGTGGTAGCATGCACCTGTAGTTTGGCTACTTAGAGGGCTGAGGCTGAAGGATCGCCAGATCCCAGCATGTCGATGCTGGGGTGGCCGTGACCATGCCACTGCACTCCAGGCTGGGCAATCAGATATTGAAAAGGGAAGGATTGTACAAAGAAAAATATATGAAGTAATTGAGGTTTGGGAAAAACTTTTTAACAATATAAAGAACAAATTCACAGCCTCATACAGTACTTGATTCAGCCACTTTCAAAAATTAATTTTTATTTCTCGGTAAGGTTTTTCAATTTGTAAAACATGTGAACCGACCCTTCATCATATAAA
>NW_007188232.1:0-509 GCF_000164805.1 Carlito syrichta
TATTGTAATACTATAAGAAAAGGATTGGCAGGGGCAGGAAACGAGGGGGGGGGGTCAGGGAGGGGAAGGGAAGTAGGATTAACAGTAATTGATATCTGTCTGGGGACAAGGGACACACTTCATCAACAAGGGTACCTGCACAATGCATATTTTTATACCTCACCCTTAACTGTACCCCATGATTTTAAAATAAAAAATATGCAGTAAAAAAAAGAAAAATGAAACAGAATAGATAGCCAAGAAATAAAATACACATGTACAGTCAACTGATCTTTCACAAGGATTAGGCCATATAGAAAAGTCAAATCCAAACAGATAGAAGACTTAAACATAAGAACAAAAATGTAAAACTCTCAGAAGAAAATATAGTGTAAAATTTTATGACACTGGGCTTGGCTATGATTTCTTGGATATGACATCAAAAACACAGGTTTTTATAGTGTAGTCTCAAACTTAGGAGAACATCAAACTAAAAAGCTTCTACACCAAAAAAGAAACAAACAAAAAAA
>NW_007188233.1:0-742 GCF_000164805.1 Carlito syrichta
AGTTAATCCAGCTGGCTATCCAGTTAGATAGCTAGTTAAGTAACCTATTTAAATCATCTCACTAGCCAGCTGATTACCTAGCTACCTAGGTAGATAAGTCAGCATACAAGTCAGCGGGATATGTAGCCGCTAGCTAGTGAAGTCAGCTGGCTATCCAGCTGGCTAGCTAGGTACGAAGGCAGTTTAGTCAGCCTGCTAGCCAGCAGGATAGCTAGTTAAGTCACCTAGTTATGTCAGCTGACTAGACAGCTGGGTAGCTAGGTAACTAGATAGTTCAGTCAGCTGTCTAGCCCACTAGATAGCTAGTTAAATCACCTAGATAAGTCAACTGGCTAGCCAGCTGGCTAGCTAGGTAACTTGCTAATTTAGTCAGTTGGCTAGACAGAAGGCTAGTTAGTTAAGTCACCTAGTTTAGTCAGTTGACTAGCCAGCTGGCTAGCTATATAGCAAGCTAGTTAACTCAGCTGACTAGCAAGCAGGCCACCTATTTAAGTCAGCTAGTTAAATCAGCTGGCTAGCAAGCTGGCTAGCTAGGTAGCTAATTACTTAAGTCAGTTGGCTAGCCAGCTGGCAAGCTAATTAATCAGCTAGGTAAGTCAGCTGGCTAGCCAGTTTGCTAGCAATATAAAGAGCTAGTTATGTCAGATGGCTAGCCAGCTGTCTAACTAGTTTTTTAGCTGCTTGAGTCAGCTGGCTAGCCAACTGACTAGCAGGTTGAGTCAACAAGTTATGTCTGCTGTGT
>NW_007188234.1:0-441 GCF_000164805.1 Carlito syrichta
TAGCTGGTTAAGTCAGCTAGTTTAGTCAGCTGTCTAGCCAGCTGATTAGGTAGGTAGCTAACTAGATAAGTCAGCTTGCAAGCCAGCAGGCTAGCTGTTCAAGTCAGCTACTTAACTCAACTGACTAGCCTCCTGGCTAGGTAGATAGCTAAATAGTTAAGTAAGCTGGCAAACCATCTTACTAGTTTAAGTCAACGAGGTAAGTCAGTTGTCTAGCCAGCTTACTAGATAGGTAGCCAGCTGAAGTCAGCTGGCTTGTCAGCTGACTAGCTGGTTATCAGCTAGTTAAGTCAGCTGGAAACCAGCTGGCTAGCTAGTTAAGTCAACTTGTTAAGTCAGTTGGCTATCCAATTGGTTAGTTAGTTAAAAAGCTAATTAAGACAGATGTCTATCCATCAGGCTAGTTAAGTCAGCTGGTTAGCTAGGAAGCTAGCTCTATAA
>NW_007188235.1:0-707 GCF_000164805.1 Carlito syrichta
AGTTATGTCAGCTGGAAACCAGATGGCTAGCTAGTTAAGTCAACTTGTTAAATCAGTTGGCTATCCAATTGGTTAGTTAGTTAAAAAGCTAATTAAGGCAGATGTCTATTCATCAGGCTAGTTAAGTCAGCTGGTTAGCTAGGAAGCTAGCTCTATAAGTCAGCTAGTTATGTCAGCTAGCTAGCTAGTTAAATCAGCTGGTTGTCAGCTGGCTAGCTAGATTTTTAGCTAGGTAGCTAGCTAGTTAAGCCAGCTAGTTAAACCAGCTGACTAGCTAGGTAGCTAGCCTGTTAAATCAACTGACTAATTCAGTTTGCTATCTAGTTAATTCAGCGAGCTAAATCAGCTGCTTAGCCAGCTGACTTTCTGGGTAGCTAGCTAGTTAAGTCAGCTGGCTAGCAAGTTAACCACCTAGTTAAGTAACCTAATTAAGTCAGCTCACTAGCCAACTGGTTAGGTAAGCAGCTAGGTAATTAAGTCAGGGGGCAAGCCAGCAGTCTATGTAGGTAGTTAGCTAATTAACTCAGCTGTCTATCCAGCTGGCTAGCTAGGTAGCTGGGCAGTTGTGCCAGTCTCCTAGCCAGCTGGCTAGCTACTTAAGTCACCTAGTTAAGTCAGTTGGATATGCAACTGGATAGCTAGGTAGCTTGTTAATTAAGTCAGATGGCTAATCACCTGGCTAGCTAATTAAGTCACCTAGTTAAGTC
>NW_007188236.1:0-493 GCF_000164805.1 Carlito syrichta
CAGGGGGCAAGCCCGCAGTCTATGTAGGTAGTTAGCTAGTTAACTCAGCTGTCTATCCAGCTGGCTAGCTAGGTAGCTGGGCAGTTGGGCCAGTCTCCTAGCCAGCTGACTAGCTACTTAAGTAACCTAGTTAAGTCAGTTGGATATGCAACTGGATAGCTAGGTAGCTTGTTAATTAAGGCAGATGGCTAATCACCTGGCTAGCTAATTAAGTCACATAGTTAAGTCATCTGGCTAGCCAGCTGGCTAGCCGTATAGTAAACTAGTTAATTCAGCTGTCTGGCAAGCAGGACACCGGTTTACTCAGCTATTAAGTCAGCTCGCTAACCAACTGGCTACCTAGGTAGTGAGCTTGTTAAGTCAGTTGGCTAGCCAGCTTGTTAGCTAATTAAGTCAACTACTTAAGTCTGTTGACTAGCCTGCTTTCTAGCTAGGTAAAGAGCTAGTTAAGTTAGCTGGGTAGCCAGCTGGTAACTAGTTAAGTCTGCTAGTT
>NW_007188237.1:0-722 GCF_000164805.1 Carlito syrichta
ACATCCTGGTCTTCATTACTGTTCTTGAACTCTGGGCCAGAGGCGATCTTCCTGCCATGGTCTGCCCTCAACCAGGGTTCTCTGGGTTTTATTTGTGGTGGAGCAGTGACCTTGTGATGGTGTCCAGTCTGGTCTCAAGCACCTGGTCTCCAGCTATTTTTCCACCTTGGCCTCCCCCAGTGCCAAGGAGACAGGCATGAATCTCTCAGTCATCCCCGTCCTACTGAATATTTGAGTCATGCCCTGCTTTTCCTCAGGGTGGGCCCTGGGAGGAGCGTGTGGGTCACTGTGGGGAATGAGGTGGGTAGAGATGTGGGTGTCCTGGTGGAGACACATTCTCATGCCAGTCACTCCCGGCCACCCTCTCCAGGGTCCTGATTCATCAGAAGGGATCAGGCCATGAGGTGGGGCCCCAAGAGTGGTGTGGAGGCCTGGCACAGGGGCTCACTTGTGTCATCTTGGCACTCAGTGAGGCCTAGGTGAGCAATGGCCTAAGGCCTCGGGTTCGAGAGCAGCCCGGGCACTTGGTGAGACCTCGTCTCTACAAGATGCCAAAATAATGAGCCAAGTGTGGTGGCTCATGCCTATCATTCCAGCCACTCGGGAGACCGCAGCCAGAGGATAGCCTGAGCCAAGCCGGTGGAAGCCACAGTGGCCGACAATGGGCTCCTGCACTCTGGCCTGGGCAACAGAGAGGGACTCTGACTCAGAATAATAATACC
>NW_007188238.1:0-829 GCF_000164805.1 Carlito syrichta
CTAGCTGACATAGCTAGCTGACTTAGTTAGCTAGCTGTTTAGCTAGTAGACTTAGTTAGCTGACTTAACTAGTTGGCTAATTAGATAGCTAGCTGATTTAATGAGTTGGTGAACGAGTTAGCTAACTGTTTTAACTAGTTGGTAAACGTGTAAATTAGCTGACTTAACTAGTTGTTTAATGAGTTAACTACGTGGCATAATTGTTGGGTGACTAGTCAGTCGACAAGTTAGCTGGTTTAATGCATTGGCTGACTACTCAACCGACTTGTTAGCTTGCTTATCAAGTTGAATGAATAGTCGGCCGACTAGTTAGCCATGTCAAATAGTTGACTGACGAGTTGGCCCACTAGTTAGCTTGGTTAACTAGTTCACATGCTGGTTTTCTCAACTACGTATTCGGCCAAATAGTCGGCAAACTAGTTACCTGCTCTAACTAGTCAGCTGACTAGTGAGCTGAGCTAAATTATCGGCTGAAAATTTGGCCTACTAGTAGGTCAGTTGGTTAGCTGACAACTAGTCGTCCTATGATTGAGCAAAGTGAGCCAAATTAACTAGTTGGCCTGTAAATGAGCTGACTTGTGAGCTGACTTAACTTGTAGGCCAGCGAGTGAGCCAACAAGTCAGCTGACTTACCTAGTTGGCTGCGAGTGAGCCAACTGGTCAGTGGAATTAACTATTTGGCCAGCATATGAGGTCACTGGTCAGCTGAATTTAGTTGGCTGATGAGTGAGCCAACAGAAGTTTTAACTAGTTGACTGGCGATTGAGCTGACTGGTGAGCCAACTTAACTAGTTGGCAGGACAGTAAGCAGACCAGTGAGCTGCCTTAA
>NW_007188239.1:0-451 GCF_000164805.1 Carlito syrichta
CAAAGCTTGGGGCTGCCTCTTCCAAGAGCTCACTGGCATCTTTTCCGTTGTGCAAGAGTGGGGAGGATGGAGGCAGGCCTTCTGGGGAACGTGGCTAAAAGCACAGGTCAGATGTGCCCAGTGGCTGGCCATCTTTGAAACCTCCCATGAAGGACAGGCTGGAAACTGCTTTTTTCTCTCCCATCCCTGATGGTGACTCCTTGTGCCGGGTGGCAGGGGTGGAGGTGGTGGTGATTGTGGTGATGTTAAGCATTATTTGGAGTCGGAATCCCACTCTGTTGCACAGGTGGGAGCACAGGGGCATGCTAATGGACACCATGGACTCCACCTTTCTGGCTCAGGTGATACTCCCATCTCGGCCCCCTGAGTGTCTTGAAACACATGCCTGTGCCACCACACCCAGCTAAAGTTTGGATTTATTTTTGATGGCTGAGACAAGGTCTCACCTAGT
>NW_007188240.1:0-4557 GCF_000164805.1 Carlito syrichta
CAATCAAGGCTTCGAGCTCATCTCATGTTTCTGAGATATTTGGCTTGTGGGTATTGTGAATCAGTCATTTCAGGACTCCAGCAATATTCTGGTTCTCCTGAGAGTTGTAATCGGGTGTCTGGTAGTGCAAATAACTTAACTTCCTCGGGAAAATTAAGGCCAGATTCACGGAAAAATGTATCATATTGCCGCATCTGGAGGTAACATTGGTCTTAGAAGAACTTGTCAATCCTTAAATTTCCGTTTCTACTTTATTTGTAGAGGCGCTGACGGCTTTGCTGTTGCCAAATACTTAGTACGAATTAATAAAAGTCAACCAGGATTCATGGATTCCAGGTCCCTAGGAAATATCTGGGCATCTGTATTTTGTACACAGAGTTTTGGAATCCTCATGGACAGGGAAAATCAGGGCCTCTTGCTGAAAACGGAAAGGGAATCCGGTTCTTGGAGTTCTCAATCGCCTAAATCTCCAAAGTGTCTTGATCAGGTTTAATCAGTAATCTGGGCTTCTATGTCGCCTCATTTTAGTGTGTGTTTTGAAGAGGGACCAGGAATCGTGGGTTCCAATTCCTAAAGAACTTTATGGGAGTCTTTCTCGATATCCAAGCAACTGGAATTCTAGGTCACCAGGACATATATTGGCGTCTTGCTGAGAATGAAGCAGTAATTTCCGTAATGGGAGTCCTCATATATAGAACACTACATGACCTGTTACTATGGAACAATAAGGAATCTTGGTTACACGAGGCTTCCATCCCCAAAACCTACAGAACGTCTTGCTAAGAGATAACCACCATTCAGGCTTTGGGAGTAGGAATCTGGATAATGGGAGTCCTTAAATACAGGGAACTGCACTGTCTATTGCTAAAGGAGAATATGGAATCTGGATTACACGTGACCTCCATCCCTATAAAACTTCCGGGTTTCTTGCTAAGGGATAACCGCGAATGTGGGTTTTGAAGAATTAACTAGGGAAATGAAATGCTCATATACAGACAAATGCACTGACTTTTCCTAAGAAAGTACAAGGAATGTGGGTGACATGATTTCTCAATCTCCAAAAAAATATACGGCGTCTTCCTAAGATCTAAACAAGGATCAAGTTTTCGACGCATGTATTTATGAACAGCAGTTCTCATATGCAGGTAGCTGCACGGCTGATGCTAAGAAGAACGAATCTGCGTTATACGCATCTTCAGTCCTGAAAATCTCCAGGGCATCTTGCTGACGGCTATAGTAGAATCAGGGATTCGAGGCATGAATGTGGGTATTAGAAATCCTCATATACCGGAAACTACATGGCCTCATGTTAATAAACGAGAGGAAATCGGTCAATAAATCCACATGACTTCTTACTAAGGGCTAAACCAGATTCTGGGTTTCGAAACTGGAATCAAGGGAAAGAGTGTCTGCACATACAGGACACTCCATGGCCTCCAACTAAGTACGAAGAAAGAATCTTAGTTGTACACGCCCTAAATCCAAAAAATTCCCAGGTTGTCTGCTTTGAGACAAACAAGAAACAGATCTTCGAGCTTCCCACATGTTTCAGAGAAATTTAACATGAGGTTATATTGAATCGATAGTTTCAGGACTCCTGCAACATTCTGGTTCTCTTAAAATTTGAAAAGGTATTGGGCACTCCAAGTCCGTTATGTTCCTCAGAACAATTCAGGCCAGATTCCAGGACAAAAAGTATCTTCTTGCCATAATTGGATGAAACTCTGCTCTTAAGGTGAACCCTCTAATCCTTCGCATTCCGTGTCTCTTGTGATTTTGAGAAGAGACAAGGATTTTGCACTTGTCAAATGTTTACTACGTACTTTTAATGGTAACCAGTAATCATGGAATCCACGAACCTAGGAAATTTCTGAGCATCTGTCTTTTGATATACTGAATTTGGAATCCAAATCGACAAGAAAAATCAGGGCATCTTACTAAGAATTAAGAGGAAATTCGGTTGTAGGCGTTCTCATTTTCCGGAATCTACAGGGCCCCTTAATGAGGTTTAAACAGCAATCTGGGCTTCTGGGGCCCTACGTTTTCAGAGCTACTTGCATCGTGGATAGGCTAAATCTGTCATTACAGATCCTTAGGATCTTTCTGGTCCTCTTATTAATTGTAATCAAGGATTTCGCTCTAGAAATCCTTTTGTTTCCTGGGACTATCTATGACCATAATCATATACCCCAGAATCACAAGGCATATTGGTACAAAATTCCTCTATTCAGGTGACCTCAAAGTACAGAAAATTCTTGTGGGTGTGCAGGTAGGAATTGGGGTTTTGTGTATGGATTTTTCCACGTTTTGGGGAAGTCTTGTGAAAGGGAACCAGAAATCTTGGATTCTAGTTCCCAAAGTACATTATGGACGTCATTCTCTTCATATCCACAAAACTGTAATTCTTGGTCACCAGGAGCTGTCTCGGCATCCTGCAGAGTGAAGCAGGAAGCTATGTAATGGAGCTCGACATATATAGGAAAGTACACGTCATATTGCTAAGGAATTATAAGTTAACCTCTTTATAGAGGCTTCAATCAGAAAAACTGCAGGCCGTCTTCCTAAGACGTATCCAAGAATCAGGTTTTTGAAGGAGAAATCTGGGTAATGGGAGTCCTCACATAAAGAAAACTTCACTGCGGTTTGCTAAGTAAGAATAAGGAATCCGTGTTACTCGGGTCCTCAATCCCAAAGAAGCTTAAGGTCATCTTGCTATGGGCTAAACACGAATCATGGTAATTTCGAGCATGAATCTGGAAAGTGGCGTCCTTATTTACAGAAACTACAAGACCTTTTGCTAAGAAAGAGTAAGGAATCTGGGTTACACGATTCCTCAGTCCTAAAAATCTACAGAGCATCTAGGAATCTTCTGTAAAGGATCAGAGTTTCGAAGCAGGATGCATCTAATGAGAGGCCTAATATACAGGAAAATGCACAGCCCCTTGCCAAGGAAGAAAAAGAATCGAGTTTATAGCAGTCCTCAGTCCTTAACATCAACAGGCCATCTGCTGTGGGTTTAACAAGAATCAGTGTTCAGAAGCTGAAACATAGGCAATAGCAGTCCGCCTATGCAGAGTCTGCATGATGTCTAGCTAAGGAGAACTAAGAAACCTCTTTAACATGATTCGTCCATCACAATATCTACATGACATGTTGCTAATGGCAAAAAAAGAATCATGGTTTCCAAACAGTATTCTGGGGAAAGGGATTCCTCATATACAAGACATTAAACGACCCCGCGGTATAAAAGAATATGGAATCTGTTATGCACTAGTCCACAATCCGAAAAATTCTCAGGGCGTCTTACTGCGTTATGAACAACAATCAAGGCTTCGAGCTCGTCTCATGTTTCTGAGATATTTGGCTTGTGGGTATTATGAATCAGTCATTTCAGGACTCCAGCAATATTCTGGTTCTCTTGAGAGTTGTAATCGGGTGTCTGGTAGTACAAATCCCTTAACTTTCTCGGGAAAATTAAGGCCAGATTCCCGGAAAAAAAGTATCATATTGCCGCATCTGGATATAACATTGGTCTTAAGATGAACTCGTTAATCCTTAAATTTCCGTTTGTACTTTTTTTGTACAGGCACCGACAATTTTGCAGTTGCCAAATAGTTAGTACGAATTAATAAAAGTCAACCAGGAACCATGGATTATACGTCCCTAGGAAACATCTGGGCATCTGTATTTTTGTGCACAGTGTTTTGGAATCCACATGGACAGGCAAAATCAGGGCATCTTGCTGAAAACGAAAAGGGAATCCTGTTCTTGGAGTTCTCAATTGCCTAAATCTACAAAGTGTCTTGATTAGGTTTAATCAGAAATCTGGGCTTCTATGTCGCCTCATTTTTACTGTGTGTTTTGAAGAGGAACCAGGAATCGTGGGTTCCAATTCCTCAAGAACTTTATGGGAGTCTTTCTCTTGATATCCAAGCAACTGGAATTCTAGGTCACCAGGACATATCTTTGCGTCTTGTAGAGAAAGAAGCAGGAATTTCCGTAATGGGAGTCCACATATACAGAACACTACACGACCTGTTACTATGGAACAATAAGGAATCTTGGTTACACGAGGCCTCCATTCAAAAAACCTACAGACCGTCTTGCTAAGAGATAACCACCATTCAGGTTTTGGGAGTAGGAATCTGGATAATGGGAGTCCTTATAAACAGGGAACTGCACTGTCTATTGCTAAAGTAAAATAAGGATTCTGGTTTAAACGTGTCCTCCATCCCTATAAAACTTCAGGGTTTCTTGCTAAGGGATAAACACGAATTTGGGTTTTTGAAGAATTAGCTAGGGAAATGAAATGCTCATATACAGAAAAATGCACTGACTTTTCCAAAGAAAGTACTAGGAATGTGGGTGAAATGATTTCTCAATCTCCAAAAAAATACAGTGTCTTCCTAAGATCTAAACAAGGATCAAGTTTTCGACGCATGTATTTATGAACAGGAGTACTCATATACAGGTAGCAGATGGCTGATGCTAAAAAGGGGAATCTGCGTTATACGCATCCTCAGTCCTGAAAATCTACAGGGCATCCTGCTGACGGCT
>NW_007188241.1:0-692 GCF_000164805.1 Carlito syrichta
GGAATTTAGAGGAACAGAATGCAATGGAATGGAATGGAACGGAATGGAATGGAGAGGAATGGAATGGAATTGAGTGGAATGTGGTGGAATGATATGGAATGGCATGTAATGGAAGGGAAAGGAAAGGAATGAAGAGGAATTGTATGGAACCCAAAGGAATGGAATGGAATGGAGAGGAATGGAATGGAATGGAATGGAATGGGAATGAATGGAAAGGAATGGAATGGAATGTTTTGAGAGTAATCAATGTAGAGTAAATGAATGGAATGATATGCAGTGGAATGGAATGGAATGGAATGAAAAGTAGAGGATCAGAATGTCGAGGAATGGAATGGAATGGAATGGAGTGGAATGGAATGGAATGGAGAGGAGCGAAATGGAATGGAATGGAATGGAAAGGAATGGAGAGGTTTGAAAAGGAATGGAAGGCAATGATACGGAATGGAATGGAATGGAATGGAAAGGAATGGAAACGAATTGAATGAAGTGGAAGGAAATGGAGAGGAATGGAATGGAATAGAATAGAATGGAGAAGAACAGAATGGAATGGAATGGAATGGAAAGGAATAGAATGAATGGAGAGGAAAGGAATGGTATGGAATGGATTGAAATGATATGTAGAGTAAAGCAAGGGAATGGAATGGAATGGAATTGAGATGAATTGTATGGAATGGGATGTAATGGAGATGAAT
>NW_007188242.1:0-774 GCF_000164805.1 Carlito syrichta
TAGGTCAGATAATTAAGAAAGCTATCAAGCACGTTAGATAATGAGTAAGCTAATTAGTTAGATAGCTGCTAAGTCAATTGGCTAACCAGCTGGCTAGCTAGTTAAATCACCTAGTTAAGTCAGCTCACTGGCCAGAAGGTTAGCTACGTAGTTAGATAGTTAAGTCAGCTGGCAAGCCAGCAGGCTATTTAGGTAGGTAGCTAGTTAAGTCAGCTGGCTAGCCATCCAGCGTCTAGTTATGTCAGCTACTTAAGTCAGCTGGCTATCCAGCTGTCTAGCTAGGTAGCTAGCTAGTTAAGTCTGCTGGCTACTCAGCTGACTAGCTAGATCAATAGGCAGTTAAGTCAGCTGCTTAGCCAGCTGGCTAGCTAGTTAAGTCAGCTACTTAAGTTAGCTGGCTAGCCAGATTGCTAGCTAGGTAGTTAGCTTGTTATGTCAACTGTATTACCAAAGGGCTCGATAGTTGTCACCTAGTTAAGTCAGCTGACTAGTCCACTGGCTAGCTGCTAGCTTGTTATTTATTCAGCTGGTTAGACAGCTGGCTAGATAAATATGTCACCTAGTTAAACCAACTGGATAGCCAGATGGCTAGCTGTGTAGAAAGCTAGTTAACTGACATGGATAGAAAGCAGGCCAGCTAGTTAAGACTGCTGTTTTAGCCAGCTGGCTAGCTAGACAGTGACCTAGTTAAATCAGTTCTCTATCCACCTAGCTAGCTAATTAATTCAGCTGGTTAAGTCTGCTGACTATCCAGATAGCTAGAGAGGTAGAGAG
>NW_007188243.1:0-590 GCF_000164805.1 Carlito syrichta
AGTTAAACCAACTGGATAGCCAGATGGCTAGCTGTGTAGAAAGCTAGTTAACTGACATGGATAGAAAGCAGGCCAGCTAGTTAAGACTGCTGTTTTAGCCAGCTGGCTAGCTAGACAGTGACCTAGTTAAATCAGTTCTCTATCCACCTAGCTAGCTAATTAATTCAGCTGGTTAAGTCTGCTGACTATCCAGATGGCTAGAGAGGTAGAGAGCTAGTTAAGTCAGCTGGCTATCCAGCTGGATAACTAGTTAATTCAGCTAGTTTAGTCATCTGACTGGCCAGATACCTAACTCGTAAGTCAACCAGTTAAGTCAGCTGGCTAACCAGCTGGCTAGCTATTTAAGTCACCTCGTTAAGTCAGTTGGCTAGACAGCTCACTAGCTATTTAATAAGCTAGTTAATTCAGATGGCTAGACAGCTAGACAGCTGGGTAGCTAGTTATATCAGCTAGTTATTTCAGCTGGCCAGCTAGGTAACTAGTTAATTAAGTCAGCTAGTTATGTCAGTTACCTGGCTAGTTAAGTCAGCTAGATAAGTCAGATAACTAGCTATATAGCTAGCTAGTCATCTAGTTAGTTACTTCAGCTA
>NW_007188244.1:0-315 GCF_000164805.1 Carlito syrichta
CTTATCTAGCTGAGTTAACCAGGTAGCTACCGACCTAGCCAGTTGACACAACTAGCTGTTTTAACTAGCTAGCTACCTAGCTAGATACCATATAGCTAGTTGACTTAACTGGTGACTTAACTACCTAGCTCACAGTCATATGTAACTGACTTAACTAGCTAGCATCTGGGCTAGTCAACTGACTTAAGTAGCTGAAATATCTAGCAAGCCATTTGGCTGCCCATCAGACTTAACTAGCTTTTTAACTAGCTAGCAAGCTGTCTTGACAACTGGCTTAATGTGCTGACTTAGATAACCAGCTGGTTAGCCAGCTGA
>NW_007188245.1:0-746 GCF_000164805.1 Carlito syrichta
TAGCTAGCTAGTTAAGTCGGTTAGCTAGACTGATAGCTATATGATAGCTAGCTAAGGCAGCTAGTTAGTTAAATTAGCTAGTTAATGCAGCTGACTAGCTAGGTAGCTAGTTAGTTAAGTCTTCAACTTAAAGTCAGGTGGCTAGCTAGTTAAGGAAGTTAGTTAAGTCAGCTGGGTAGACAGCTGCCAATAAGGATAGCTAGCTTTAAGTCAGCTGGCTAGACAACTGTCTAGCTAGTTAAGTCACCTGGTTAAGTCAGCTCACTGACCAGCAGGTTAGCTAGGTTGTTAGGTTGGTAAGACAGCTGACAAATCAGCAGGCTATGTAGGTTGGTAGCTAGTAAGGTCAGCTGGCTAGCCTGCAGCATCTAGTTAGGTCACCTAGTTAAGTGAGCTGGCTATCCAACTCTCTAGCTAGGTAGCTAGCTAGTTAAGTCTGCTGGCTAGCCAGCTGGCTACTTCATTAAGTCAGCATATTAAGTCAGCTGGCTAGCTGCGTAGCTAGGCAATTAAGTCATCTGAATAGTCAGCTGACTAGCTAGATAGCTTGCTAGTTATGTCAACTGTTCAGCCAGCTGGCTAACTATATAAGTCACTGAGTTAAGTCAGCTGACTAGCGAGCTGGATAGCTAGGTATCCTGCTAGTTAAGTCAGCTGGCTAGACAGCTGGCTAACTAGATAAGTCACCTAGTTAATTCACCTGGATAGCCTGCTGGCTAGATATGCAGCAAGCTAGTTAATTCAAG
>NW_007188246.1:0-704 GCF_000164805.1 Carlito syrichta
CCAGGGACACAACCAACATTGACAGCCAGCCTCAAAATCACAGGCTCCAATGATTCTCCCACCTCAGCCTCGGTAGTGGCCAGGAAGATGGGTACCTCGACCCCACACTCCCTATTTTTATGGGTGCGGAAACAGGGTGTCCCTGAGTTGCCCAGGATGCCCCTGAGCTCCTGGGCTCCAGCCATTCTCCTGCCTTGGCCTCCCAGAGCACTGGGATTCCAAACATGAGCTGACTCACCAGGCCTACTAGTTCGTTTTCAAGGAAGGATCAAGGCCGGGTTCTGTATCTCAGCCTCACCATCCCAGCACTTTGAAAGGACGAGATCAGCGTCTGAAGACCTGCCTGGACACCTTAGTGAGACTCGTCTTTACCCTCCTTCCTAAAGGAGCCAGGCTTGATGGCATGCACCTGTTGTTCTGGCTCCTCAGAAGGCAGGGGATAGGCTCACAGGAACATGTCAGGTCAAGGCTGCTGTGGTTGGAAGTGAGGCACCACCCTCCAACCTGGGCAATGGAGTGAGACTCTGAATCAAAGAAAAATGAAAAAAGGAAGAAAAAGAAGAGGATCCATTTGTGAATGGGGTTGGGATCATCATGAACAGCCAGAGATCATTTTGGAAGGAGGTCCCAGCCTAGGGCCTAGAGTTCCTGAAAGATGGTGCATCGGCAGACAATCAGGCTGTGACTTTGGGAGACCGAGATGG
>NW_007188247.1:0-451 GCF_000164805.1 Carlito syrichta
CAGCAGTCTAGACTGCTGCAATAACTGCCTAGGTACACAGCTAGCCAGCTGGATAGCCAACTGACTAACTAGCTAGCTACGTAGCTAACCTGCTGTCTATTGAGCTGACTTGACTAGATTACTTAACTAACTACCTAACTTGCTAGCCAGCTGACTTAACTAGCTAGTTACCCAGCTATTCATCTGGTTAGCCAACTGACTTAACTTACTAACATAACTAGCTAGCAAGCTAACTTAACTAACTGACTTAACTAGTTGGTTACCAAGTAGGTCAGCTGGTTAACTAGCTGACTTAACTAGCTATCTACCTAGATAGCTATCTAGCTAGCCAGCTGACTTAACTATCTGACATATCAAGATACATAGCTGACATAACTAGCTGACTTATATAGCTATATTCCTAGGTAACCAGCTGACTTACCTAGCAGAAATAACGAGCTAGCCATATGGC
>NW_007188248.1:0-424 GCF_000164805.1 Carlito syrichta
GGTCAGCTGACTTAACTATCTTACTTAGCTAGCCAGCTGGATGGCCAGCTGAATTAACTAACTGACTTAACCAGCTCTTCAGCTTACTTGCCAGCTGACATAATTAGGTAGCTACCTAGCCAGCCAGCTGAATAATCCAGCTGATTTAACTAGCTAGCCAGCTAGCTAGCCAGCTACTTAACTAGCTTACTACCTAGCCAGCCAGCTGGCTAGCCATCTGACATTACTAGTTGACTTAATGGGGTAACCAGCTGTCTAGCAGGCTTGACTTAACAACCTAGCTATCTAGCTAGTCAGCTCTATAGCCAGCTGACTTAACTAGCTAGCTATCTACGTAGCCTGCTGTCTTGCCAGCTGAATTAAATACCTAGCTTCCTAGCTATCCAGCTTGCTAGTGAGCTGCCTTAACAAGGTTACGTAACTA
>NW_007188249.1:0-308 GCF_000164805.1 Carlito syrichta
TCCATTCCATCACTTTCCATTCGATTCCATTCCATTTCTCTCATTCTATTCCATCCCATTCCACTCCATTCCATTCCATTCCATGCCAATCCACGCTAATCCATTCCATTCCATTCCTCTCCAATCCATTTCTCTGAATTCTTCTCCATTCCATTTCATTCCATTCCTGTATATTCAAGTATAATCCATTCCTGTGCACTGCATTTCATTCAAATCTTCTCCATTCTATTCCTCTCCATTCCATTCCATTACTTTCCTCTCCATTCCATTACTTTCCATTCCATTTCCATCCTGTTCCATTCCATTCC
>NW_007188250.1:0-387 GCF_000164805.1 Carlito syrichta
CATTCCATTCCTCTCCAATCCATTTCTCTGAATTCTTCTCCATTCCATTTCATTCCATTCCTGTATATTCAAGTATAATCCATTCCTGTGCACTGCATTTCATTCAAATCTTCTCCATTCTATTCCTCTCCATTCCATTCCATTACTTTCCTCTCCATTCCATTACTTTCCATTCCATTTCCATCCTGTTCCATTCCATTCCATTCCTCATAATTTAGTTCCAATCCTTTACTCTCCATTCAATCCCCATCCATTCCATTCCACTCCATTCCATTCTATTCTATTGTCCCACAACCCCTCCCTTTCCATTCCATTCAATTCTATTCTTCTCCATTCCATTCCATTTCTCTTCATACCAATCCATTCCTCTGCATTCTATTCCATTTC
>NW_007188251.1:0-419 GCF_000164805.1 Carlito syrichta
CAGTTCACCAATTCTCTCTTTGCCTTTCTAATGCATTGTTTATCCTGTTCTGGAGTTTTAAATCTTGTTTACTTTATTTGTTATTTCAGGATGTGTTATTTACTTTTAAAATTATTTTCTAAATTTGCCAGTTTTTTGGAAGAACTCTGTCTCTTTCTTTGCTTGCAGTTTCGCTCACCTCTTTTATGCCATTTTAGTAGTTTTAAAATGTGTATATGTTATAATCCTTTTTGACTGTCTTAGTATCCAAAATTCCGGTGGTTTCAATCCCTCAGCTTTTGTGTGTGAGCCGATTCTCACTATTGTAACAGTTTCCTTTGCGTATTTATTTATTTATTTATTTAAGTTGGAGTCTCACCCTGTCGCTCAGACTGGAGTGCAGTGGCATGTTCCCTGCCACTGCAGCCTCAACCTGCTGG
>NW_007188252.1:0-378 GCF_000164805.1 Carlito syrichta
AGCTACCTTTTTAACTAGTTGATAAATGAGTTAACTAGCTGACTTAACTAGTTGTTTAACGAGTTAGCTAGGTGACTTTACTTTTTGGTTGATGAGTCTGCAGAAGAGTTAGCTGGATTAGCCCATTGGCTGACTACTCGACTGACTTATTAGCTGGATAAAAATGTTGGCCGGCTAGTTGGGTTAGATAGTTGACTTATGAGTTGGTCCACTAGTCAGCTCTGTTAACTAGTTGGATGACTGGTGGGCTGAACTAGCTAGCTGAGCTAAATTGCCGACTGACAAGTTAGCCATCTAGTTGGCCGATTGGTTAGATGATTTACTAGTTGACTGGTTAGGCAGCCAACCAGTTAGCTGACTTAACTAGTCAGCCGGCTA
>NW_007188253.1:0-388 GCF_000164805.1 Carlito syrichta
TTGGCTGACTACTCGACTGACTTATTAGCTGGATAAAAATGTTGGCCGGCTAGTTGGGTTAGATAGTTGACTTATGAGTTGGTCCACTAGTCAACTCTGTTAACTAGTTGGATGGCTGGTGGGCTGAACTAGCTAGCTGAGCTAAATTGCTGGCTGACAAGTTAGCCATCTAGTTGGCCGATTGGTTAGATGACTTTACTAGTTGACTGGTTAGGCAGCCAACCAGTTAGCTGACTTAACTTGTAAGCCGGCTAGTTAAACGAGAGGTGAGCTGGCTTTACTAATTGTCTGGCGAGTGAGCCGACATGTCAACTGACATAACTAGTCAGTCGGTGAGTGAGCCGACTGGTCAGATGACTTAACTAGTAGCCTGGCATGTGAGCTGACC
>NW_007188254.1:0-939 GCF_000164805.1 Carlito syrichta
AATTTAAGATTTGAGAACTTTTGGCTACAGAGGACGCTCGACCAATACTAATGAGTCCTGATGGAGCTGCTTGTGTGGCCAGGAAGACGGCCATTCTTTCCCAGCAATACAAGAAACATCAGCCCCTGTATCTAGCAGACCTTTTATTTTAACTCCCTGAATATATAAATCTTTTAGAGGTCTGGAGTTGGTAATTTCCTGAACCCAGAAAGCGAAATTGCTTGAGCCAAATCCAGAGTCACCCCTGGGCTTATCAGTTAGAGACTTGCCCATTTTATGATAGGGTAAGAGTAGTAACTGAGCTATTCTTTGACCTTCATAAAATTGTACAGTTTTGCTAGGGGGAGCAACAAGTACCTGGATTTCCCCTGTGTAGTCAGAGTCCACCACTCCAGGAATCACAGAAACTCCTTGTAGAGACAAGGAACTTCTTCCTAATATTATACCCACTATTCCATGCGGGAGAGGGCCCTTCACTCTCGTTGGAATTGGGGTAATTGGAACATCTGGAGTTAATATTGTTGTGGTGGAGGAACGGAGGTCCACTCCTGTGCTCCCTGGGGTGGCTCTGATGAGTTCTGAGATGGGACAAAGGGAACAAATGGGTTCATGCTGGAAGCTGCCCCTATTGTTACTTGGGGCCAGGGCTGTCCCCTCTGCCCATTTCCCGGAATCGGCACCGTAGATCATTGTTTAGTTAACAGAGTGCCATTTTTAAGAAATTTGGATTTGCAATCCATAACCCAATGAAATCCCTTCTGACACCTAGGACACAGAGACTTTGGTCGAGAGCTCTCATTAGGCTGTTGCATTAGAGCTTCCTGAAACCCTTGTTTAGCTGGGCAGTTCCTACTAATATGGCCAGGCTGCCCACAGTTATAACAAATTAAAACTGAGCTGTTTTTTGATCTATTGTTACCATTTTGCATTCCCTGCACG
>NW_007188255.1:0-736 GCF_000164805.1 Carlito syrichta
AACAAGGGGGCCTGAATGAAGCTTATTTGTATACCTAACCCTTAACTGTACCACACAATATCATAATACAAAATATTGATTTAAAAAATAAAAATAAAATTAAAAAAATTTTAAAAAGATGCCTTCCTAGTTTATAAAATACAATGATGAAGTGGATAGTTGTAGAGTGGGAACATTTTGCTAGACAACAACAGCAGCAAAGAGTTCTGTTTTAACTTCTGTAGAGGCTTTGACAGACCTTTACCTCCATGTGAGCGGCCTGCGCTCTCTGTCTCTGAGTGGAGGGCAGTGCAGGGAGCCACTCAGTGACAGCAGAGTGTGGCGGGAGGAAAAGGTAGCATATTCATAAAAGACTGTTTTTAGAAACTCAAACTTCAGATTCGGTTGTAATTTTTTGCTAAACAATCTGTCTGCAGCTGCTTGTTTATAATTATACTTCAAGCTCGTAAGCATCAGTAGTGGTTTCCATGCCCCTGACCAAGGAGCAACACCTATTTGTGTTGCCAGGTTCCTTGTAAACTGGCCACGCCGTTATTCATCTACAGCGATTCATGCAGTTTGAGTCAGCAGTTATGAGAATCAGCAAAATCAGGTCTCTAAATTTTCTTGTCACTAACTTTAATTTTCAGTGAAGCTTCCTGATGTAGGAAAAGAGCAATAAACTCACAGTCAGGAGGTACCGGGTTCTGGCCTGGGTCTGCCTCTGGCACTGTCAATTAATATTTCCTTCACACTC
>NW_007188256.1:0-572 GCF_000164805.1 Carlito syrichta
TCACCTTGGCACGTGGGGAGGACGATACAGAAAGATGGCCAGATCCCAGGTGTTGAGACCAGGCTGGACAACATAGAAAGCCTCCACCTCAACCTCAATCAAAACCCAGAAATCTTTGGGTGAGGGCAGGAGTCGGCAGGTAGATACCCTCTGGCACAGTGTTCAAGACCTGGCAGAAAGCCCAGTAGGTTGACCAAATGGAAAGCCTGTGATTGCAGCAGTTTGGGAGGCCCAGGCTGAGAGAATGGCCTGAGATGGGAGTTTTGAGAGCAGCCTGGGCAACCTAGTGAGGAAAGAAAAGAAATAGAAAGAAAGGAAGGAAGGAAAGAAGCAAGGCAGGCAGGCAGGAAGGAAGGAAGGAAGGAAGGAAGGAAGAAAGAAATCCATTCTCCTACAAACCTTCTGCCCTCAATCCTTTCTCCCCCGCCCCCCACACATGTGAAGGTCCCCAAAGCTCAGCACCTTCCAGCCTCTACCACCCCAATGGCTGATCCCACTTGGTGTGGGATTTCCCAAGGCTCCCTGGTGGGGTTCCTGCTGGCTATTCACTCTGAGGTGAGAAATATGCCCAA
>NW_007188257.1:0-366 GCF_000164805.1 Carlito syrichta
AGAGCTGTATAGGAATAATGTCTCTATATTTCACTGTAATTAAGTTAGTACACATCTGAAGCTGTTTCTAAAGTTAAAATGTATATGGTTAGTTCTAGAGCAACCACTAAGGAAATAGCTTAAAAGTATACTGAACAATATTAATAAATATTTTTTTTTCTAATTCTTTGAAAAATGACATTGGTAAGCTTATAGGGATTGTGTTGAATCTGTAGATTGCTTTAGTCAGTGTGATCATTTTAACAATATTGAGTCTTCCAATCTATGAGCACGGGATGTTTTTCCATGTGTTTATGTCCTCTTCAATTTCTTTCATCAGTGTTTTGTAGTTCTCCTTGCAGAGATCTTTCACATCCTTGGTTTAAT
>NW_007188258.1:0-4361 GCF_000164805.1 Carlito syrichta
ATATCAATAAATAATTTTTTTTTCTAATTCTTTGAAAAATGACATTGGTAAGCTTATAGGAATTGTGTTGAATCTGTAGATTGCTTTAGGCAGTGTGGCCATTTTAACAATATTGAGTCTTCCAATCTATGAGCACGGGAAGTTTTTCCATGTGTTTATGTCCTCTTCAATTTCTTTCATCAGTGTTTTGTAGTTCTCCTTGCAGAGATCTTTCACATCCTTGGTTTAATATATTCTCAGGTATTTTATTTTTGTTTGTAGCTATTGTAAATAGGATGGCTTTTTTGAGTTGGTTCTCAGCTAGCTTATTGGTGTCTGGAATGCTACTGATTTCTGTATGTTAATTTTGCGTGCTGAAATTTAATGAATTTCTTTATCAAATCTAAGAGTTTTTGGTGGAGTTTTTAGAGTTTTCTATGTATAAGATCATATCATCAGCAAACAGGGACAATTCAGTTTCTTCTTTTCCAATTTAGATGCTTTTTATTTATTTCTTTTTGTTGCCTGATTGTTCTGGTGAGGACTTTGAGTACTATGTAGAATAAGAATGATGAAAATGGTCATCCTCAGTGTGGTGATTTCTGAAAGAACTAGAAATTGTCCTTCCATAGGACCCAGTAATTCCCCTGTTGACAATATACCTGGAGGAACTCAAATCATTTTACAAAAAAGATACATGCACATGTCTGTTTGTTGCAGCTCTATTCACAATAGCACAAACATGGAACCAACCATTTTGTCCATCGAAGCTGGACTGGATTTAAAAAATGTGGTATATATACACAATGGAATATTATGCAGCCATAAAGAAGGACAAAATTATGAACTTCACAGCAACTTGGATGGATCTGGAGTCGATCATACTCAGTGATCTGTTACAGAAACAAAGAACTGAGTACCAGATGTTCTCACTCACAAGTGGACCTTGAACAATTATAATACTATAAGAAAGGGATTGGCAGTAGTGGGAAACTGTCAGGGGAGGGAGGGTGGGATTGGCTGTCGAGGGAAACTGCTGGGGTAGAGAGGGGCATACCTCATCAACAAGGGTACCTTCATAATCCATGTTTGTATACCTAACCCTGAATTGTACCCCACATCTTTATAATAATAATAATAATAATAATAAAGAAAGAAATTTGTTTCAGTTCTTAGAAGGAATGCTTTCAATTTTTTTCCCTTTAACTAAGATGGTGGCTGTGGGTTCATAGTATATGGCCTTTATTAAGCTGAGGTATTTCTTTTTATGACTAGATTGTTGAGGTTTTTGATCAAGAAGGGATGCTAAATTTTATTGAATGTCTTTTCTGCATTTATTGAGATGATCATATGTTTTTTGTTATTAATTCTGTTTATGTGATATATTACATTTCCTAATGTACATATGTTGAACCTGCTGGAAGCCAACCTTAGAGGCTTTCTTGTGGACAGGGTCTGGAAGACTGAAGACCCCAGGTTGCAGGGCAACACTGGGCAGCTGCTGTTCCTGCTTCTTCTATCTCCACTCTCGATTGCACCACTGGAAACCTGGAAGTTGGAAGATGTAAAGAACTCTATATGGGAGAAATAATTTTTACCAATTAGTAGTGTTTAATAAAAGAAGGATTTGTCTTGTTAGAAGTATACTCTTCATTAGGGCACCCTTGGCTTTACTTCCCTTTGTTAAGGAAGCTTGTATTTCTGGTTAGGGATGGTGATTAACCAGAAGTGACTTGAGTCTGAGAGGCCTTTTGTTTTACAAAGTTTGAAGCTCATTCTCCCTGACAGGGGTTAATTGATGCAGATTGTAAATACCAGGTGTGACATTGTGGATAGTGAGTCAGGCTAAGTTGTAGTTAAGAAACCCTGAGAATGTTGCTTTACCCTGGTTAATTGCAATTTGCTCTGTGAATGCTTACAAATCAATGTGACAATTATAGTACTTAGAACTGGGTAGTGATTTATAATGTGATGGTTGTAGAGATAAGTTTTTCGATGGACATTGAGAAAGGTAATCATTAAAAAATGTTAGGAGATTACAAAATTTATAGTTAATGTTAAATTTTAGAATAATGATTTTTAAGATAAAACATTAAGAGAATTTGTAACTCGTACGTAGATAAGAAATGGCATTCGGAGATAACATTCAGGGTTAAAGATGACATGTTTGATGTTGCAGTTTTAAAAAAATAAACAGGACATCATTATGGTTCAAAAAAGAATCCCATTAGTGTTAACAAAGATCAAAACAGGAGGGACAAGAAATTTATTAAACTGGAAACTGACTAACTCTGAGACAAAAACATACTTTTGACTTAAGCTGAAATCTAGGGTATAAAAAGGAGTTGTAAAAGACAATAAAGCGGCATCTGTCCTGCACAATAACAGAGTCAGTGTCCAAGTTTTCTCTCCTATGCCAATGCAGTTCCTCCTTCAGGAAACCCTGACCCACTGGAGCTGGATTCAGCCATGAACCCACAGTCATCCTTGATTCCAGGATGGCACCAGGATAAATAAACCTATGGATATTCCATTGTACTATATTTTCTTACAAATTAATTGTAATAGTGAAAGTACCAGGACATAAAGTATATTTCTCATTTGCAGAAGTTAAAATGCAAGCAAGCAAGACCTTTCTCTACTTGTATCTTTGAATACACAAATAAAAAATTAAATTGCCAAATTTCTCTTTTCCTGAGATTTCTAAGTTAAGTTAGGAGTGTTAAGAGTTTTGGTGAAAACTGTGGAGAGATACCTAAGAGCTTTCATGATGTTATGCTATCCCTAAAATCCTAGGTATTAATCTGCATGATAATAAGACCTTGTGTACATTACATGTTCTGATAGGTTTCATTTTGATTCCTGAATGTGAGATACTATCCAAAGAATTGACAAACCTAGTCATGAAAACTAGTCAAGTACAGTACTTTGTGAAGAATTTACCTCTTCATGAATTATTACACAAAAGTTCATCAAACCTTTACAGGAAAAGGAAGAAAACTGTGCAGTGTTTATGGCAAGATGAGAAAGTTTAGGGGGAACACTTCACAATACTAGTGGTCTTCCCTTGTTTTAAATGGAGTCTGTGGGGGCAGTCTGTATGGTCAAGTGCATGAATCACTCCCTCATTCCTCAGTATTCAAATCTACTTTCCTGTGCTCAATTGAAGCAGGGGTTTCTAATTATACTTGCCCACAAGTGTCAGATGGGGTGTTGTCACAGGAGAGTATCTGTCATCTGAAATCAGGATTAACGGAGAGGAGAGTCTTATGACTTGTGTTTAGGTGCATTGTTGTTTGGTGTGGGCTACAAAGACACTGCTCTCAACAGTCTCCACAATGGCTGTCTCACAAGTTTGGTCCTGATGCAGCCACAACTGCGGTTCACAGAGCTGGCTGATAGTTGTGTTTGATGTCTTCTGCTTAGATGTTTGTGGCTATGACCCTTCTCTACTCACACTCCAGTCATATCTGCTGGGTTGACAGGTTTGTTCCAGTATTTCCTAGGAGGCATTTATTTGAAACAATATTCCAGAGAGTCTTTAGAATTTCCACCCTCAATATATGTCACTGTCTGATGACCACATACTTCTTGTATCCTTAATGTGCATCTTCATTACAGGAGCTGTGAAGAATTCTAGTAACTTGTAGCTCCTCTCACTGTGATGCAGCTGGGGTTGCTTATGAAGATGGGCATTTTATCTTTGGTCCCATCAGCATTATTCCTTTCATCTATTTTAAAGTCTGATACTATTTTGTTAATAATGTGGATA
The DNA here is from genome assembly GCF_000164805.1 of Carlito syrichta. Lineage (NCBI taxonomy): Eukaryota > Metazoa > Chordata > Mammalia > Primates > Tarsiidae > Carlito > Carlito syrichta. The sequence continues at coordinate 3,752 of NW_007188258.1, forward strand.
ACTGCCATAGCAGTCACTTTTAAATATCTTACTGAACTCTCAAATGAACTAGATCAAGTAGAAAAATTGATCCCTATTTTACAGGTAAGGAAACTGAGGCTTGTAGAGCCCTTAGCTTTATAAATTTCACAAAAGTTTCTGGCATATTTTTAATCTTAACCAGAAGCTCTACTTGTAAGGTGTATTCTTCTTTGTGCCTCTCCACCAGTATCCTCAAGGCTACATGTCCCATTCAGAGTCCATTTTCTACCTGATGATAGGAAACTTTCACAAAGAGGCTCTTGGTGGGAAAGAGAGCTAGCTGGAGCTAGGCCATATATGTCCTCTGGCTTAGCTGTGGAAAGGTTAGGCTTAATGAGTGAGTTGGAGCAGTATCAGATCCTGACCAGTATTCACCTGGAAGATGTCTTCACATAAAATAATCAACCAACTTTTTGTAGGTGTAGTTTCTTTGTCTTAATGTCTCCTCTGGGCTTTCTCTTGCAGGTTGTGCTATGCACTGACATATGATACAAATATCAATGAAGATAATAGTTACCATGCTACCAAACGGTAACAGCATGCATTTTCTCTTCTTGTGTTGATTATAAAAGGAATATATGCTGTAAAA
>NW_007188259.1:0-739 GCF_000164805.1 Carlito syrichta
CAATTGCTTTCCTCTCCAGGTCATTCAATTTCTCTCCATTTCATTGCATTCATCTCCGTTTCATTCCATTTACCTTCAATTCATTCCATTCCATTTAATTCCTCTCCGTTCCATTCCACTGCATTCCTATCCATACTAGTCCCCCCCATTCCATTCCTTTCCATTCTATTTCACTCCATATCTCTCCATTCAATTTCTATCCATCCATTCCTCTCCATTCCATTCCTCTCCGTTCCATTCCTCTCCATTCCATTCCATTCTTCTCCCTTCCGTTTTTCTCCATTCCTATCCTCTCCATTGCAGTTCATTCCATTCCTCTCCATTTCATTTCTCTCCATTCCATTCCATTCCTCTCCATTCCATTCCATTCCATTCCAGTCCCTTCCGTTCTCCTCGATTCCATTCCACACCTCTACTTTCGATTTCATTCCATTCCATTCCACTCCATTCCTCTAATTTCAGTTCCATTCCAATACTCTCATTACATTCCTTTCCATTCCATTCAATTCCATTCTTTTTCTTTCCATTCCATTTGTCTTCATTCCATTCTAATTCACTCCATTCCATTCCCCTCAATTCCATTTCATTCCTCTGCATTTCATTGTCCTCCAATCCATTCCATTCCACTCCATTCCATTCCTCTCCCTTCCATTCCATTCCATTCATTTCACATCCATTCCATTCCACATCACCGCATTCTATTACGTTTCTTTCCATTCCATTCAATTTCATTGCTCTG
>NW_007188260.1:0-419 GCF_000164805.1 Carlito syrichta
CATTCCATTCCACTCCATTCCTCTAATTTCAGTTCCATTCCAATACTCTCATTACATTCCTTTCCATTCCATTCAATTCCATTCTTCTTCTTTCCATTCCATTTCTCTTCATTCCATTCTAATTCACTCCATTCCATTCCTCTCAATTCCATTTCATTCCTCTGCATTTCATTGTCCTCCAATCCATTCCGTTCCACTCCATTCCATTCCTCTCCCTTCCATTCCATTCCATTGCATTCCTCTCCATTTCATTTCTCCCCATTCCATTCCATCCCTCTCCATTCCATTCCTCTCCATTCCATTCCATTCCAGTACCTTCCATACTCCTCCAATCCATTCCAATCCTCTCCTTTCTATTCCATTGCGTTCCATTCCATTCCATCCCTTTACATTCAGTTCCACTCCATTCCTCTTATTCC
>NW_007188261.1:0-364 GCF_000164805.1 Carlito syrichta
CATTCCTCTCCATTTCATTTCTCCCCATTCCATTCCATCCCTCTCCATTCCATTCCTCTCTATTCCATCCATTCCAGTACCTTCCATACTCCTCCAATCCATTCCAATCCTCTCCTTTCTATTACATTGCGTTCCATTCCATTCCATCCCTTTACATTCAGTTCCACTCCATTCCTCTTATTCCTTTTCTTTCCTTTCCATTCAATTCCGTTCTTCTCCGTTCCATTCCATGTCTCTCCATTCCAGTTCATTCCTCTCAATTCCATTCCATTCCTATCCTTTCCATTCCATTGTCCTCCAATCAATTCCATTCCATTCTGTGCCTCTCCGTTCCATTCAGTTCCATTCCATTCTGCTCCATTCT
>NW_007188262.1:0-504 GCF_000164805.1 Carlito syrichta
CCGCAGGACAGAAAGAGTGGCTCCAGTGTCTAGCAGGAAGAGGATGGGACGTCCATCAACCATAATTTTGACTCTAGGCTCCCGAGCATTTGAGATATGCGTCGGGTGGGGGAACTCAGGGCCCTGTCATTCCAAGGCAGCTATGCCCAGTAGGTCCAAGGTGGAGTTGGGGACTGACCTCTCTGGGGGCCGGGGCAGTCCACCGCCCAATGTCCTGGAAGTTGCATTTGGGGCAAGGTCTTGATGGAGGTTTGGGGTTAGGGCAGACTCGTGCCCAATGTCCCTCCTTGCCGCCCTTGAAAAAGGGCCCTGGTGGGTCACGTTTGGTTTGGACACCTCCTTTACCGTTACGGGGGCCTGTGTCTGTCCCGTGGAGAGCCTGAGCTAGCATTTGATATTTTTGTCGCCTAGCCTTTTCATCTCGGTTGTGGTACACCTTAAAGACGGTAGCCAAAACCTCATTTTGGGGTGTAAGGGGCCCTTGATCTAGCCTTTTTAATTTGG
>NW_007188263.1:0-708 GCF_000164805.1 Carlito syrichta
CAATTAACTACCTACCTACCTAGTTAACCTGCTGGCCAGTGAACTGAATTAACTTGGTTAGTTAACTTGCTAGTCAGCTGGCTAGCCAGCTGTCTTAACTAGATAACTACCATGCAAGGAAGCTGGCTACTCAGCTGACTTAAGTAACTGACTTAACTAGTTAACCAGATGCCTTATCTAACTGACGTAACTAGCTAGCTACCTAGTTAGCCACCTGACTGAACTAGTTGACTTAACTATCTAGCTGCCTAGCTAGAAAGCTGGCTGTCAAGATGACTGAACTAGCTGACTTAACCACCTAGCCAGCTGAATTGTCCACTGATTAACTAACTAGCAGGTTGGTTGGACAGCTTAATTAACTAGCTGTCTTAACCAGCTAGCTAGCTGGCTAGCAAGCTGACTTAACTAGCTAGCTAACCAGCTAGCTAGCTGGAAATCCAACTGAATTAACTAGCTGACTTAACTAGCTATCCCACTTCCTAGCCAGCTGACTTAACTAGTTTGCTACCTAGCTAGCCATTTGTCTAGCCAGCTAACTTAACTATTTAACTTCCTAGTCAGCTGGATAGCAAACTGACTCAAGTAGATGATTAACTATTGAGCCAGATGGCTAACAAGTGACTTAACTAGCTCTCTACATAGTTATCTAGCTGCCTAGCCAGCTGAATTAGCTAGCTGACTTATTTAACTAGTCAGCTGGCTAGTCAA
>NW_007188264.1:0-557 GCF_000164805.1 Carlito syrichta
GGAAAGGAATGGAAGGAATGGAATGTAGATGCATGGAATGGAAGGGAATGGGATGGAATGAATGAACTGGAGTGGAATGGAATGGAAAAGAAAGGAATGCAATGGAGAGGAATGGCATGCAATTAAATGGAGAAGAATGGATTGGAGAGGATTGGAATGAAATGGAATGGAATGGAATGAAGACAAATGAAATGGAATGGAGAGGGGAAACGAATGGAATTGAATGGGATGGAGTTGAATGGAGAGGAATGGAATAAAGAGGAATTAAATGGAATGGAATGTATTGGAGTGAAATGAATGGAGAGGAATGGAATTGAATTGAATAGAGGGGAATGCAATGGGGAGGAATGGAATGGAAAGGAATGGAATGGAATGGTTTGGAATGGGGTGGAATGGAATAGTATATACTTGGGATGAATGGTAAGGAGATGAATGGAATGGTATGGACATAAGCAGAATGGAATGGAATGGATAGGAATGAAATGTAATGGAGAGTTATTAAATGGAATGAAGTGGAATGGAATGGAGAGGAATGGAACGTAATGCAGTGAAGTTGA
>NW_007188265.1:0-519 GCF_000164805.1 Carlito syrichta
CTTTCCATTCTATTTCTCTCCATTCTATTTCTCTCCATTCTATTACTCTTCAAATTTATTCATCTCATTCCCTTTCCAGTCATTCCATTCCATGCCATTCTTCTCCATTCCTTTCCATTCCATTCTGCTCTATTCCTTTTCTCTCCATTCCATTTCTGTCCATTCCATTCCCTTCCACTACATTTCATTCCATTACTTTCATCAATCTTCCTTTCTTTTCTATTCCATTCCTCTAAATTCCTTTCAATCTTTTTCAATTCTTTCTATTCCTAACCATTGCATTCGTCTACATTTGATTCCATTCCACTCCTTTCCATTCCTACGGATTCCATTGCATTCATTCCATTCCTCTGCATTCCCTTCCATTGTATGTCTTCCCACTCCATTCCTCTCCATTCCATTCATCTCCATTTCATTGCATTTCACTATACTACATTCCAATAAATTCTTCTCCTTTCCGTTCCATTCATTTCCATTCTATTCTTCTCAATACCTTTCCTTTCCATTCCATTCTATTCC
>NW_007188266.1:0-369 GCF_000164805.1 Carlito syrichta
AATTCTCTCAATTACATTCCATACCTTTCCATTCCATTCCTCTCCATTCCATTCCTCTTCTTTCCATTCTGTTCCTTTTATTCCATTCCATTCCAATTCTCTCCACTCCATTCGATTCCATTCCATTCCATTTCTCTCCATTCCCTTCCATTCCATACCTCTCCATTCCAATTCATTCCATTCCATTCTATTTCCATCCGTTTCTCTGCATTCCAATCTTCTCCATTACATTCCATTTCATTTTTCTGCATTCCCTTCCATTCCCCTCCATTCCAATCCATTCCTTTCCATTACACTCAATTACATTCCATACCTTTCCATTCCATTTCTCTCCATTCCATTCCATTCCTCTTCCTTCCATTCTGTTCC
>NW_007188267.1:0-685 GCF_000164805.1 Carlito syrichta
TTCTCTCCATTCCCTTCCATTCCATACCTCTCCATTCCAATTCATTCCATTCCATTCTATTTCCATCCGTTTCTCTGCATTCCAATCTTCTCCATTACATTCCATTTCATTTTTCTGCATTCCCTTCCATTCCCCTCCATTCCAATCCATTCCTTTCCATTACACTCAATTACATTCCATACCTTTCCATTCCATTTCTCTCCATTCCATTCCATTCCTCTTCCTTCCATTCTGTTCCCTTTATTCCATTCCATTCCAATTCTCTCCATTCCATTCTATTCCATTCCATTCCATTTCTCTCCATTCCCTTCCATTCCTCTCTGTTCCATTCCTCTGCATTCAACTCCATTCCAGTCCATTCCACTCCGGCCATGTCTCTCAATTCCTCTCCATACCATTCCATTCCTTTCCATTCCATTCCATTCTATTACTTCCTATCCATTTCATTCAATTCTATTCAATTCCTCTCTATTCCATTCCCTTCCATTACTTTCCATCCCTTTACATTACTCACGATTTCATTCCATTTCTCTCCATTCCATTCAATATCATTTCATTCTATTCCATACCTCGCCATTCCATTTCATCCATTCCATTCCATTTATTCCTGTCCATTCGTTTGCATTTCACTCTATTCGATTCTATTCCATTCCTCTCCATTCTAATCCCTCTATTCAATTTTTTT
>NW_007188268.1:0-479 GCF_000164805.1 Carlito syrichta
GTTAAGTCAGCTGGCTAGGCAGCTGGCTAGCTAGTAAAGTCAGGTAATTAATTCAGTTGGTTTCTAGCTGGCTAGATAGGTAGCTAGCTAGTTTAGTCAGATGGCCAGCCAGCTGGTTACCTGGTTAAGTCAGCTAGTCAATTCAGCTGGCCAGCCAGCTGGCTAGCTAGTTAAAGCAGTTAGTTAAGTCAGCTGGTTAGCCAACTGGCTAGCTGGTTAAATTAGCTAGTTAAGTCAGCTGGCCAGCCAGATGGCTAGCTAGAATGCTAGCTAGTTAAGTCAGCTAGTTAAGTCAGCTGGCCAACCATCTTGGGAGCTAGGTAGCTAACTTGTTAAGTCATCTAGATAAGTCAGCTGGCTAGATCAGTAGCTAGCTAGTAAAGTCAGCTAGTTAAGTCAGCTGGCTAGCTATTTGGTTAGTTAAGTGATCTGGCTAGCCAGCTGCCTATCAGGGTAGCTATCTAATTAAGTCATCTGGC
>NW_007188269.1:0-480 GCF_000164805.1 Carlito syrichta
AATCCTCTCACCTCTCAGCCTCCCAAAGTGCTGCGATACAGGCTTTGAGCCAGCGCACCCAGCCTCTGGATAGATATTTTAAACAATAATGCCTTTAGGATTCTCACCAGCTCACGCCTTCCCAAATACCAGACTTTCTTGGTGGGAGATCCTAACATTACTATCCAAAAATACAACACTCTAAACCAGGTTACTCTGAGGTCCACAGGGCCCATAGAACATGCGCACCCGGAAACTTTAGAAGTTTCTAGGGCAGTCTAAGCAGATTTAACAAATGTTTCCTCACAGATCCAGAGCATGAGAGGTACATAGATGGTAGCAGTTTATTTGAAAGGGTGAAAGAAAAGTGGCTGGGTGCAGTGACTCCCGTCTGTAATCTCAGCGTTTTGGGAGGTCGAGGTGAAAGGATTGCCTGAGTCCAGAAGTTCGAGACAAGCCCAGGCAACCTAGCAAGCCCTCATCTCTATAATAAACATAAAA
>NW_007188270.1:0-319 GCF_000164805.1 Carlito syrichta
CCAGCTAGCCAGCTGGCTAGCCTGCTGACTCAACTAGGTGACAGAACTCATTAGCCAGTTGACTAGCCAGCTGATTTAACTAGCTGACATCACTAGCTAACCAAGCAGCTAGCTAGCTGACATAACTCTCTAGCTACCTAGGTATCCAGCTGTCTAGCGAGTTGACTTAATTAGGTGACCTAACTAGCTAGCCAGCTGGCTAGCCAAGTGACTTAACGAGTTAGCTACCCAGTTAGGCAGCTGGATAGCCAGTTGACTCAACTAGATGACTTAACTAGCTAGCCTGCTGACTTTACTAACTAAAATAAATAGCTAGATA
>NW_007188271.1:0-411 GCF_000164805.1 Carlito syrichta
AACTAGCTAGCCAGCTGGCTAGCCAAGTGACTTAATGAGTTAGCTACCCAGTTAGGTAGCTGGATAGCCAGTTTACTAAACTAGATGACTTAACTAGCTAGCCTGCTGACTTTACTAACTAAAATAAATAGCTAGATACCTAGCTAAGTAGCTAGATACCTAGACACTTAGTTTAATTAGCTAACTACCTAGCTATCCAGCACACTTAACTAGCTGAAATAACTAGCTAGCCAGCTATCAAGCCAAATGAATTGACTAGTTTTTTAACTATCTACCGAGCTGGATAGTCAACAAACTTAATGAAGTGACATAACAAGCTAGCCAACTGGTTAGCCAGCTGACTTAACTAGTTGATTAATGAGCTAGTTAGCTGTCCAGTCTGGTGACTAAACTAGCTGAATTAACTAGTTA
>NW_007188272.1:0-827 GCF_000164805.1 Carlito syrichta
TTAACTAGCCAGCTAGCTGACATAACAAGCTGACTTAACTAGTTACCTTGCCAGCCAGCTCATTTAACTAGCTGAAATAACTAGCTACCCAGCTGTCAACTCATCTGAGTTAACTAGCTTTTTAGCTAGGTAGCAAGCTGGCTAGCCAACTGACTTAACTAGGTAACTTAACTAGCTAGTCAGATGGCTAGCCAACTGACTTAATTAGATAGCTGCTTAACTAACTGACTCAACTAGCTAGCCAGCTGACTTAACTAGCTGACTTAAATAGCTACCTTGTTTGACAGCTGATTTAGCTAGCTGACTTAACTAGCTCGCAACCTAGCTAATCAGCTGGCTGGGCAGCTGAATTAACTAGCTGTATTAACCAGCTAACCAGTGGCTAGCCAGGTGACTAAATTAGCTAGCTACCTAGATAGACAGCCTGGAAGCCAGCTGAAATAATTACCTGAATTAACCAACCAGCCAGTTGGCTAGCCAGATGACTTAACTAGCTTGCTACCTAGCTAACCAGCTAGCTAGCCAGCTGACTTAACTTGTTGACTTAACCAGCTAGCCAGCATGGTAGCCAGCTGACCTAGCTAGCTGACATAACTAATTCGGCAGTTGTCTAGACAACTGACTTAATTAGCAATCTACCTAGCTAGCTAGCTGGCTAGCCAGCTGACAACTTGCTGACCAATTAGATAGACAGCTGGCTAGCCAACTGACATAATTGGCTCACTACCAGCTAGCCAGCTTCAAGTCAGCTGACTTTACTTGCTGACTTAAACAGCTGTCCTGCTTGCTAGTCAGCTGAATAAACCAGGTTGCTATATATCTACTCA
>NW_007188273.1:0-357 GCF_000164805.1 Carlito syrichta
TTCAAGTCAGCTGACTTTACTTGCTGACTTAAACAGCTGTCCTGTTTGCTAGTCAGCTGAATAAACCAGGTTGCTATATATCTACTCAGCTGGCTAGCAAGCTCACTTAACGAGTCATCTTAACTAAGTAGCCAGCTGTCTAGCCTACTGACATAAGTAGTCTTTTACCTATCTAGCCAGCTGGCTAGCCAGCTGACTTAACTAGGTGACTTAAGATAGCCAATGGGATAGACAATTGACTTAACTATCTAGCTACCTAGCTAGCCAGCTGTCTAACCAGCTGACTTAACTAGGTAACTTCACTAGCTAGTCAGCTAGCTAGCTGGCTGACCTAACTGCCTAGGTACCTAGCTAGCC
>NW_007188274.1:0-523 GCF_000164805.1 Carlito syrichta
GCCAGCTGTCTAGCAGGTCGACTTAATTGCCTAGAAACCTAGCTAGTCAACTGGATATCCATCTGACTTAACTAGCAAGCCACCTACATAGCCTGCTGTCTTGCCAGCTGACTAGACTACGTAGCTACCTAGTTATCCAGATTGCTAGTGAGCTTTCTTAACAATCTTACTTAACTAACTAGCTAACTGGCTAACCAGTTGACTTAATTAGCTTGCTTCACAGCTAAACAGTTGGCTATCCAGCTGAGTTAACTCGCTGACTTAACTAGCAAGAAAGCTGCCTTAACTAGCTGAATAAACCAGCTAGCTACTTAGCTAGCCAGTTAAATTAACTAGTTGGCTCAACTAACTAGTTACCTAGCCAGCTAGCTAGCTAACCAACTGACTTAACTAGTTGTCTTAACTACCTAGATAGCTGACATAACTAACTGACATATAGCAGGCTTCCTAGCAAGCCAACTGATTTAACTAGGTGAAATAACTAGCTGGCCAGATGGATACCCATCTGAATTGACTAGCTTTT
>NW_007188275.1:0-815 GCF_000164805.1 Carlito syrichta
AACTGACATATAGCAGGCTTCCTAGCAAGCCAGCTGATTTAACTAGGTGAAATAACTAGCTGGCCCAGATGGATACCCATCTGAATTGACTAGCTTTTTAACTAGCTAACCAGCTATATATCCAACTGACTTAATGATCTGTCTTAGCTAGCTAGCCAGCTGGTTGACAGCTGACTTAACTAACTGACTTAAACAGCTAGTCAGTTGCCTAGCCAGCTGACTTAATTACCTGGCTTCCTATCTAGCCAGCTGGCTAGCCAGCTAACTTATCTAGTTGACTTATGCTGGCAAACTGGGTAGCCCGCTCATTTAACTAGTTAGCTACCTAGCTAGCCAGCTGGCTAACCAGCTGACTTAACTAGCTAGCTACCTAAATATCCAGCTAGCTAGACAGCTGACTAAGCTAGCTAACTTAACCAGCTAGACAGTTGGTTAGCCAGGTGACTTAACTCACTGACATCACTAGCTAGTCAGGTAGCTATCTAGCTGACATAACTAGCTAGCTACCTACCTTGTCAGTTAACATGCCAGCTCTCTTAAGTAGCTGAATTGACCAGTTAGCCAGCTGGCTAGCCAAATGACCTAACTCAATCCCTAGCTAGCCAGCTGGCTAGCCAGCTTACTTAACTAGCTGACTTAATTAGCTAGCTTACCAGCTAGCCAGTTGACTTAAAAAGTTAGCTGCCTAGCTAGCTAGCTGACTTAAACAGCTAGCTAACTAGTTAGCTTATTCATTATCTAACATGCTAGCTATATGACTTAATTATCTTTCTTAACTCGTTAGGTAATGAGCTAGCTTGCTGACACAACAAGCT
>NW_007188276.1:0-761 GCF_000164805.1 Carlito syrichta
GACTTAAATAGTTAGCTGCCTAGCTAACTAGCTGACTTAACCAGATGGCTACATAGTTAGCTTACTCGTTATCTAACATGCTAGCTAGCTGACTTAATCTGGCTTAACTCGTTAGCTAATGAGCAAGCTAGCTGATTCAACCAGCTGACTTAACTCATTAGCTAACAAGCTAGCTAGATGACTAATCCAGATGTCTTAACTGGCTAGCTAACTAGCTAGCTGGCATACACAAACAGCTGATTCAAGCCATTTCTTAACAAGCTAGCCTGATGGCTCAACCAGCAGACTTAACATGTTAGTTAACTAGCTAACTACCTTACTCAACCTGCTGACTTAACCCATTAGCTAATTACCTAGCTAGCTGTCTTAATCAGCTAACTAAATTAGAAAGCTAACTTAACTAGCTGACTTTGCTAGCTGACTTAAGTACTTAGCTAGCTGACTTAACTGGCAGACTTAAGTAGTTAGCTAGCTGATTTAACTAACCTGAATCAAACAGTTCGCTAAACATTTAGCTGGCTGAATAGCTAGCTGAGTTAATTAGTTAGCTAAATAGTTAGGTAGCAGACTTAAGTAGCTGACATAAATAATTAGCTAAATAGTGAACTAGCTGTCTTAGCTAGCTGACTTCGCTAGCTAGCTAGTTAGCTAGCTGATTTAGCTGGCTGATTAATCTAGTTGGCTAATCAGATACTAGCTGACATAATGAGTTGATTAATGAGTTAACTGTTTTAATTACTTGGCAAACGTGTTAACAAGCT
>NW_007188277.1:0-822 GCF_000164805.1 Carlito syrichta
CTGACTTAACCAGCTGGCTTAACTATATAGACTTCCGGCTAGCCTGCTGGCTTAACTAGATAGCCACCTAGTTAACCAGCCAGTTAGTCAGCTCATTAACTCACTGAATTAGTTAGCTAACCAGCCAGCTAGCCAGCTGACTTAATTTCCTAGCTACCTACCTAACCAGGTGACTTAACTGCCTTTCTTAACAAGCTATCCAGCTAGCTAGGCAGCTGATGAAACTAGTGAGCTACCTAGCTAGCAAGTTGACAAGCCAATTGAATTTATTAGCTGAATTAACCAGCTAGCCAACTGGCTAGCCAGCTGACTCAACTAGCTGACAATACTAGCTAGCCAGGTGGTTAGACAGCTGACTAAAATAGCTAGCTACCTATGTATCCCGTTGGCTTGCCAGCTGACTTAACTACCTAGCTATACAGCTAACCAGCTGAATAACTAGCTGACATAACTAGATGACTTAACTAGATAGCCAGCTGGCTAACCATCTGAATTAACAAGCTAGCAACCCAGCAAGCTAGCTGGCTAGCCAGCTGAAAACTAACTGACTTAACTAGCTAGCCAGCTGAGTTAACTAGCTGACATAACTAGCTAACTACCTAGCTAGCTAGCTGACATAACTAGCTGAATTAATTAGCTAGCAACATAGCTTGCTATCTAGCTAACTAGCCGACTTAATTACCTAACTTAAATAGCTGATTAGCTGACATAACTAGCTGACTTAACTGGCCATCTGACTTAACTAGTTTTTTAATGAGCTAGCGAGCTGGCTAGCCAACTGACGTAAAGACCTGACATGATTAGCTAGCCAGCTGTTTATCC
>NW_007188278.1:0-300 GCF_000164805.1 Carlito syrichta
TACCTGACAAGCCTGCTAACCAGCTGGCTTAACTTGTCAGCCACCTAGCTAGTCAGCCAGATAACTAGCTGACTTAACTAGCAGAATTAACTAGATAGTCATATGGCTAGCCACCTGGCTTAACTAACTAGCCACCTAGCTAAACAATTGTCTAGCCAGCTCACTTAAATCGCTGATTTAACTAGGTATCCAGATGGCTAGCCAGCTGACTTAGAAAGCTAGCTACATAACTAGCCATGTGGCTAGCCAGCTGACTTATCTAGCTGATTTAACCAGGTAGCCAGCTGGCTAGTCAGCTGA
>NW_007188279.1:0-424 GCF_000164805.1 Carlito syrichta
ACTAACCATTCATGTTAATATTTGCTCCAGTGACTGGGCTGTCTTTGTGATCAATGCCCCAGTGACTAGATATTCTCTGTAGTCAGTGTCCCAGTGACTGGAACTCATCTGAGATGGGTACCTCAGTGATTGGCTATCCTCTGTGATCAATGACGCAGTGATTGGCAATCTATCTAATGGGTGCACGGATGACTGGGCAGCCTCTAAAATGAATGCATCAGTGACTGAGTCTCCTCAAGGAAGGGTGCTCAAGTGACTATCTCCTCTGTGATAGCTGGCCCTGTGACTGGGACCCTTCTTAAAGGGTGCCCCAGTAACTAGATCTCCTCTGTGTTAGGTGTCCCAGTGACTGAATCTCCTCTGTGATGGTTGCTCCTGTAGGTATGTCTTCTCAAATGGGAGTCCCAGGGACTAGTACTCTTCT
>NW_007188280.1:0-602 GCF_000164805.1 Carlito syrichta
ATGGAATTGAATGGATGGAATGGAACGGAGAGGAAAGAAATGCAATGATAAGGAATGGAAAGGAATGGAATGGAGAGGATTGGAATGGAATGCAATGAACGGAATGGATAGAGAGGAATAAAATGGAATTAGTGGAAGGGAACGTAATGAAATGGAGAGGAATGGAATGGAATGGAATACAGAAGAATGGAATAAAATGGAATGGAGTTCAATGTAGAAGAAGGGAGTGGAATTGAGTGGAATGGAAAGGAGTGGAATGGAGTGAAATGGAAAGGAGTGGCATGGAATGGAATGGAATGGAATGGAGAGGAATAGAAAAGGTTGGAGTGGAATGGAATGGAGTGGATAGGAATGGAATGGAATGGATTGGAATGGAAGGTTGATCAATGGAAATTAATGGAATGGTATGGAATGGAGAGGAATGGAATGAAGAAGAATGGATTGGAAAGAATGGAGAAGAATATAATGCCATGGAGTGGAATAGAATGAAGAGGAGTGGAATGTTATTCAACAGAATGGAATGGAATGGAGAGAAGTATATTGTAATGTAATGGATGGAGAGGAATGGAATGGAGAGGTATGATGTAATGGAATGGAATGGA
>NW_007188281.1:0-687 GCF_000164805.1 Carlito syrichta
AACTTGTTAAGTCAGCTAGTTAAAACAGCTGCCTAGCTAGTTAAGTCAGCTGGCTAGCTAGGTATCTAATTTGTTAAGTCAGCTAGTTAAAACAGCTGCCTAGCTAGTTAAGTCAGCTACTTAAGTCAGCTGGCTAGCTAGCTGCCAGGTGTGTAGCTAACTAGTTAAGTCAGCTGGTTATTGAGATGGCTAGCTAGTTATGTCAGCTAGTTAATTCAGCTGGCTTTCCATCTGTCTAGCTAGGTAGCTAGCTAGCTAAGTATGCTGGCTAGCCAGCTGGCTAGTTCATTAAGTCAGCTAGTTAAGTCGACTGGCTGGCCAGATGGCTAGCTAGGTAGCTAGGCAGTTAAGTCAGTTTGCTTGCCAATGGCTAGCTAGTAAAATCAGATGATTATGTCATTTGTCTAGCCAGCTGGCTAGTTAGTTAATTCCCCTGGTTAAGTCAGATGGCTTGCAAGCTGCCTAGCTAAGTAGCTTGCTAGTTAAGTCAGCTGGCAAGCCAGCTGGCTAGCTATATAAAACAACTAGCTGATTCAACTGACTAACCAGCTGGTTGGCTTGTTGGAAGCAAGTTAATTGAGCTGACTAGCAAGCAGGCCAGCTAGGTAAGTCAGCTAGATAGTCAGGTGCATAGCCATCATGCTAACTAAGTAGCAAGCTAGTTAAGACAGTTTGCTACACAGCTGG
>NW_007188282.1:0-383 GCF_000164805.1 Carlito syrichta
TTTTTTTCCATTTCGTTGCATTCCACTATATATATTCCATTCCATTCCTCTCCATTCCATTCCATTCCTTTCCATTCCATTCCTCTCAATACCATTCCTTTCCATTCCATTTCATTGCTCTCCATTCCATTCCATTCATTTCAATTGCATTTATTTCCATTCCATTACTATCCATTCTATTCCATTCCTCTTCAGTTCGCTCCATTTTATTCCACTCTGTTCCATATCACTAGATTGAATTACATTCCATCTCTTCCAATAAATTCATCTCCATTCCATTCCTCTCCATTCCATTCTACTCCATTCCTATCCATTCCAATTCCTTCTTCTCCATTCGTTTCCATTCCATTCAATTCAATTCTAATCCATTCTGCTCCATTCCG
>NW_007188283.1:0-500 GCF_000164805.1 Carlito syrichta
GAGTGACCTTTTACAAAAACAAAAATCCGAATATCACATGTTTTCACTCATATAATGGACCTTGAACATCCAATGCAATACTATGAGAAAATGATGGTACTGGGAACCTACGGGGGGGAGGGGGATGGGATTAACAGTAGCAAATATCTGTCGGGGGATGGGAAAACACTTTTTATTTACAGGGTGCCTGAATGAAACGTCATTGTACACCTACCCTTAACTGTACCCCACAAAACCATAATAAAAACTACTGATTAATGAAAAAAAAAAAAAAAACATCTTTTCAACTACTCCCTTTTTATCCAAATACTTGTCTCAGACTATGAGAACTACTATCAGTAACTTTCCCCATGGTCCTTTATTAATTTCACTGTTTTTACAGTTTTCTTTCCTTCTCCCTGTAGCCTGTAAATATCCATACCACTTGTTTGCATTATTCATCAGTTACCCCGTTCTTGTAATTTTAGCTTTATTTATTATATGCTGTGTTAGTTTACCGA
>NW_007188284.1:0-557 GCF_000164805.1 Carlito syrichta
CCAGTCATATAGTTAAGTCAGCTGACGAATTGACTCACTCACCGGGTGACAAGTTACATCAGCTGACCTGTGAGATCACTTGCCAGACAATGAGTTAAATTAGCTCACCTGTCGGCTCTTTCGCCAGCCAGCTTAGTTAAGTCAGCTACTTATTCAACTAGTTAAATAGTTAGCTAGTTAAATCAGATAACCAGTCGGCTGCCTAGCTGGCCAACTAGTTAAGTCAGCTAACCAATTGGTCGAATAGTAGGTCACCTTGTCAGTCGACAAATTTGCTCAGCTAACTAGTTACCAACAAGTTAGGCCATCTAAATAATTGGCCTACTAATCGACCAACTAGTTAGGTCAGCACAACAGCCATCCAACTAGGTAACAGAGCTGACTAGTGGGCCAACTCGTCAGTCAACTATCTAACCCAGCTAACTAGTCTGCCAACAAGTCGGTCAAGTAGTTAAGGCAGCTAAAATGTTGGTCGTGTAGTCAGCCAACGTGCTAAAACAGCTAACTATTCTGCTGACTCATCAACCAAGTTAAGTTACTTAGCTAACCCATTAAAC
>NW_007188285.1:0-705 GCF_000164805.1 Carlito syrichta
TCAGCAATGACATCCGAAACCTCAATGTGACTCTTGATCAAATGGAATTAATTGATACCTACAGAACCCTCCATCCAAAGACCACAGAATACACATTCTACTCATCACCACATGGAACGTACTCTAAGATCGACCACATACTTGGCCATAAGACAAGCATAAGCAAATTTAAAAGGACTAAAATTTTACCATGCACTTTCTCGGACCACAGTGGAATAAAAATAAACATTAACACCAACAAGGTCCCCCCAAAAACCACAAAGACATGGACACTAAACAGCATGATGCTAAACAACTCCTGGGTCAATGATGAAATCAAAACAGAGATTAAAAGACACCTGGAAACAAATGAAAATGAAGAAACATCTTATCAAAATCTCTGGGATGCCATGAAAGCTGTAGTAAGAGGGGAATTTATATCCCTACAAACGCACATGAAGAAAATGGAAGGATCACAAATTAACAGCCTAAGAAGCCACCTAAGGAAACTGGAAAAGCAAGATCACAAAAACCCTAATTTCAGCAGAAGAATCCAGATCACCAAAATAAAAACCCAAATCCAGAACATAGAAGACAAAAAGATAATACAAAAAAAAAAAATCAATGAAACAAAAAGCTGGTACTTCAAAAGGATAAACAAGATCGATGGTCCTCTAGCTAGACTGACCAAGAAAAAGCCCAAATAAACACAATCAGAAACACAAA
>NW_007188286.1:0-320 GCF_000164805.1 Carlito syrichta
CCACCAGTCCGACTCCTCACTCATAACTCAGGGAAACTCCAGGGCGGATAACGCGGCCCAACAAGCAGCCTTGGGGTCCATCCCCAGTGTGGCCCAACAAGCAGCCTCGGGGTCCATCCTCACTATGGCGGCTGTTACCCACCCTGGTCCAAGCCATACGCCTCCCACTAATTCACCACCACCAAACCCCCCCATCTCCGACCTTATCCCATATCTACACTCAATCTTCCATATCAATTCCATTCCTTTGCTCTAATATCTTTCCTAAAAAACTTCTTCACCCTCAACCCCCACCATATAAAGCTTATAAAAACCATTAC
>NW_007188287.1:0-877 GCF_000164805.1 Carlito syrichta
ACATGGGAAGCTGCCTAGAAAAAGATGGCACCCGCAGTAGCTTGTGATGTAGGGTGCATCTATATTAGATACAATGTAGAATTTGCAAGTCATGCTTATGAAAATTATGGAGCAACATGGAAACATGCTTATTATATACTTTTAAGTGGAGAAACCCAGATTCAAAATTATACATATATTATGATTACAGCTACTCTTACTTATGATTTTACTTGCAAAGGAATAATCAGATAACATAATGGCAGTGTTAGGACAAGGATCATGAGTTACAGTAGAGAATAAATTTTTTCAAAAGTGTATTAACAATGTAATTAAGACTTAATATTTACCAAATTGCTACCAACTATTAAACATTGCAAAGGCTTCCTATTCTTTAAAACAGTCACCAAATTCCAGTAATAAAATTTTTGCACATCTGATTACCAAAAGAACCTGTAATAAGGTTTTTGTTTTTCATTTATCCTCTCAAATTTTCTCTCCCTCTCCCTCACTCCCTCTTTCTCTCCCTCTTTCTTTCACACACACACCACAAATGATTTGTTAGATAAACTTGGAAGGAAAGATAAAAAACAATTCACCTTCTTCTTCTAGTGCCTGTATAAAGTTCTACCCTTTCTATTAAGATTTAAAAGGGTCTGTTAGTCAAGGACCACAGAAGAAGAGGTCACACTCAAAGGTTTTTAATTGAATAGAGTTGAATAAAGAGGTTGTTTACAAAGGTATGAGCACATTAAAAACACTGAGAAGGAAGTCAGGACCAGGAGCTAGCAATACTGAGAAGTCATGACCACTCTTATCCTAAACAGGGAATGGTCCTGGAGCCTGGTGACAGCTGTGGCCATGGGAAGGTCACCACCAGGCTGGAGATGGGACCCAG
>NW_007188288.1:0-303 GCF_000164805.1 Carlito syrichta
GAAAGAAGGAGAGAGAGAAAAATCTACACAAATGAAGAAAAACCAAAAGAAGAGTATGGGTCTCTCCCAGACCCCTGGGAGGGCAGACATGAGAAAACTGACTTCGGCATGCAAACAATGAAGAGGCCCCAGAATGAAGGGTCTCAAACTACAAATATAGATATCAAGACAAAAATGGAGAGATAAAAAAGAATTGAGGAAACACAAGAAGAAACTAGGAAGGAGCTGTTATCTGAGATAACCATAATAAAGAATACTGTGAATGAAATAAATAACAAACTGATAAGCATGGAAAGCAGAATT
>NW_007188289.1:0-327 GCF_000164805.1 Carlito syrichta
GCAACAAACATATGTGTGCAGGTATCTTTTTTGCAGAAATATTCACTTTCCTCCAGGTATATTTTCAATAGGGGAATTGCTGGGTCATATGGAAGGCCAATTTCTAGTTTTTTCAGAAATTGTCACACTAGTCTGCATTCTGCAAAAACATGGAGCCAACCCTGTTGCCATTGAAGCTGAACTTTATAAAAAATGTGGTACATATACACAATGGAATTTTATGCAGCCATAAAGGAGGACAAATATATGAACTCTGCAGCAACTTGGATGGATTTGGAGTCTATCATACTCAGTGATGTATCGCAGACACAAAGAACTGAGTTCCAT
>NW_007188290.1:0-804 GCF_000164805.1 Carlito syrichta
CATGAGAGTACTAATATACCGGAAAATACACAGCCACTTGCCAAGGAAGTAAAAGAATCGGAATTATAACAGTCTTCAGTCCTTAAAATCAACATGCCATCTGCTGTGGGCTAAACAAGAATCAGGGTTTATAAGCTGGAACATAGGTAATAGCAGTCCTCATATGCAGAATCTACATGATCTCTAGCTAAAGAGAACTAAGAAAGCTCTTTTACATGGTTCCTCCGTCATAATAGCTACATGACATCTTGCTAATGGCAAAACAACAATCAGTGTTTCCAAACAGGATTCTGGGGAAAGGGAGTCCTCATATACAGGACATTACATCGCCCCTTGGTAAAGAAAAATAAGGAATCTGTGATACAGTAGTCCACAATCCGAAAAATTCTCAGGGTGTCTTGCTGCGGTATAAACAACAATCAATGCTTTGAGCTCGTCTCATTTTTCAAAGATATTTGGCTTGTGGGTATTATGAATCAGTCATTTCAGGACTCCAGAAACATTCTGGTCCTCTTGAGAGCTGTAATCGCGTATCTGGTACTACAAATCCCTTAAGTTCCTCAGGACAATTAAGGCCAGATTTCCGGAAGAGGAGTATCATATTCCCGTGTTTGGATATAACATTGGTCTCAAGATGAACTTGGTAATCCTTAAATTTCCGTTTGTACTTTATTTGTAGAGGGGTCGAGGATTTTGCAGTTTTTAAATATTTAGTAAGAATTATTAAAATGTAACCAGGATCCATGGATTCCAAGTCCCTAGGAAACATCTGGGCATCTGCATTTTTCTACACAGAAGTTTTGG
>NW_007188291.1:0-732 GCF_000164805.1 Carlito syrichta
GTTCCTCGGGACAATTATGGCCAGATTTCCGGAAGAAGAGTATCATATTCCCGTGTTTGGATATAACATTGGTCTCAAGATGAACTTGGTAATCCTTAAATTTCCGTTTGTACTTTATTTCTAGAGGGGTCTAGGATTTTGCAGTTTTTAAATATTTAGTAAGAATTATTAAAATGTAACCAGGATCCATGGATTCCAAGTCCCTAGGAAACATCTGGGCATCTGCATTTTTCTACACAGAGTTTTGGAATCCACATGGACAGGGAGATTCAGGACATCTTGCTGAGAAAGGAAAGGGAATCTGGTTATTGGAGTTCTCAATCGCCTAAATCTACAAAGTCTCTTGATAAGGTTTAATCAGCAATCTGGGCTACTATGTCGCCAAATTTTTAGTGTGTCTTTTGAAATGGGACCAGGAATCTTGGAATCCAAGTCTTCAAGAACTTTAGGAGAGTCTGTCTCTTGATATCCAAGCAAATGGAATTCTAGGTCACTAGGAAATATCTTGGAGTCTTGCTGAGAAGGAAGCAGGAATTTTCAGTAATGGGGAGTCCTCATATACAGAACACTACACGAACTGTTGCTATGGAAGAATAAACAAATCTTTGGTTACACGAGGCCTCCATCCCAAAAAACCTACAGACCGTCTTGCTAAGAGATAACCACCATTCAGTTGTGGAGTAGGAATCTGGATAATGGGAGTCCTCATATACAGGAATGCACTGTCTATTG
>NW_007188292.1:0-709 GCF_000164805.1 Carlito syrichta
CTTCTCACTGATTTGAAGTCTGGCCAGGTTGCCTGGGCTGGTCTGCGACCCTGGGGCTCAGGAAGCCTTCCACCTCAGCTTCCCAGGGCCTGGGGTTGACAGCCTTGAGTCACTGTGCCCTGCCTGGACTCACATGTTCTTTTGGTGGGGCGACACATAAGCATTCCCTAGGATGGAGACCATCACATACCTTGTAGCTCAGACCCTGGGTGCCACCATGAACAACTCGAGTGTTTGTGTTCCAGGGAATGACGAGGTCTCACTACGTGGCCCAGGCTGGTCTCAAATTCCCAGGCTCCATCAGTTCCCCACCTTGGCCTCCCAAAGCCACAACTCGGGTGTCTGCCGATCTACTGTCTTTCCTGAACTCTACATCCAAGGCTGTGGCCTCCTTCCCAAATGATCTCTGTTCATGATGATCCCAGCCCCATACATAAATGGATGCTCTTCTTTTCTTTCCTTTTTTTTTGAGACAGAGTGTCACTCTGTCACCCAGGCTGGTGGGTGGTGGCTCGCTCCTGGCAACTGCAGCCTCGACCTACTGGGCTCTGGCAAGCCTTCTGTCCCAGGCTTCTGAGGAGCCGGAACGACAGCCACGTGCCACCATGCCTGGCTCATGTGGAATGGAGGGTAGAGAGGAGGTTTCACTGAGTTTCCCAGGTGCATCTCGGACACACAGGCTGGGTCCAGCCACTGGCCTTGGCATCCC
>NW_007188293.1:0-347 GCF_000164805.1 Carlito syrichta
GCTAACTATCTAGCTAGATGTCTTAAACAGCTGACTTTATTTGAAAGTAGACATAACTAGCGGAATTAGGTAGGTGACTTAACTACTTAGGTAGCTTATTTAACTGGCCAATTTAACTAGTTAGCTAGTTGACTTAACTACCTGAATTAAATAGCTAACGATTTAACTAGCTGAATAACTAGCTGACTTAGCTAATTAACTAACTAGTTAGTTAACAGACTTAAGTACCTGACTTAAATTGTTAGTTAACTAGTGAGCTAGCTGACTTAGCTAGCTGATTTAGCTATCTAGCTGCTTAGCTAGCTGACTTAACTAGTTGGCTAACGAGAGAGCTAGCTGACTTATCA
>NW_007188294.1:0-897 GCF_000164805.1 Carlito syrichta
GCTGTCTAGTTGCCTGACTTAACTAGCTGACGAGGTAGTTGGCTGGTTAGCTGGCTAGTCGACTGACTTAATTAGCTGGCTACCTGGCTGGCTAGATGACTAGTCAGCTGACTAAACTAGTTAGCTTAAGGGCTGGCTAGCTGGCAAGGCAGCCGGCTAGCTATCTAGCGGTCTGGCCAGCTGACTAGCCAGCAAGCTTAAACAGCCAGATGGCTGTCTGGACAGCCAGATAGCCAGCCGACTTAACTAGCCATCCACCCTGCTGGTCAGCCTGCTAGTAAGCCGGTTTAACTACCTGGCCACCTGCATGATAACCAGTCAGCTTAACTTGCCAGACCTGCATGCTAACCAGCCAGATTAACTTGCCAGACACCTAGCTAGCCAGCCTGTTAACCAGCTGAGTTAACTAGCTGACTTAAATAGATAGCCATCTGGCTAGCCAACTGGCTTAACTAGTTAGCCACCTAGCTAGCCAACCGGCTAAATCCTCATATAACTAGCTGATTTAACAAGCTAGCCATCCCAGTAGCCAGCTGATTTAATTAGCTAGCTACCTACCTTGCCAGGTGGCTAGCCAACTGACTTAACTAGCTGACATAGCCTGCTACCCAGCTGGCTAGCCAGCTGACTTAACTAGCTAACTACCTTGCTAGCCAGACAAATAGCTACTTGAATTAACTAGCATACTTAACCAGTTAGCCAGCTGTCTAGCCAGCTGACTAAACTAGTTGACTTAACTCTTTAGCCCACTGTATAGTCAGTTAATTTAACTAGCTGATATCACTAGCTAGCCAGGTGACCAGCCAGCTGACTTAACTTGTTAGCTACATACATATTCCGCATGCTTGCCAGCTGAATTAACTATCTAGCTACCTAGCTATCCAGCTGGCTAGCGAG
>NW_007188295.1:0-313 GCF_000164805.1 Carlito syrichta
CTCCCTAGCGCACTGCCCCCCAGTTCACATTCAGCTCAAAAACCCCTCTGCCTACCCCAAGCAACCGCAATACTCTCTTCCTACCTCCAGCCTTCTGGGACTTCAACCTGTCATCTACTTTTTACTGCAGAAGGGGTATCTGCGCCCTACCAACTCCCCGTTTAACACTCCCATTTTAGCGGTACGAAAACCAGACAGCACTTACCGCTTAGTACAAGATCTAAGACTCATTAATGCGGCTGTCATCCCCATTCACCTGCTAGTCCCCAATCCTTATACCATTCTATCCTCAATTCCCCCAACTGCCACTCAC
>NW_007188296.1:0-315 GCF_000164805.1 Carlito syrichta
CCCTTATCTATCCCCTTACACAAAAATTAACTCTAAATGGATCAGAGACCTAAATGTAAATCCTCAAACCATAATAACCTTAGAAAATGAAGCACATATCCTCATGGAAATGGGAACTGGCATCCAATTCGTGAACAAAACCCGAAACCAAAAGGCCATAAGAAAAAGTATTTGCCAACTCCAGGTTTGACAAAGGCTTAACATCGTGGATCTACAAGGAATACAAACATACTGAAAAGAAAACAAACAAAAAATCCCATTATAAAATGGGCAAAATATATGAACAGACATGTCTCAAAGAAAGACATCTGAGCA
>NW_007188297.1:0-760 GCF_000164805.1 Carlito syrichta
GGGACTTGCGGCACGCTGAGCAGCAGCAAGGACTTCCTCGGGGAGCGACGGCAATATGGAAGTTGGTGGTTAAATTGTATAGAAGACGAGGATCAGTGCGGGAAGGAGCTTAGCGAAGGGGCTGAAGCAATGAACACTATGAGAGAAGAGTGTTCTGAGCGGTCACAGGCAGGAGACACAGAGGCGGAAGGGCTTTCGGAGGGGGAACTAGAGGAGCTCGTTGAAAAAATGAGTGCTATGGAAGTGCCTATACAGCCCTCAGCGCCGAGACCGCCTCCTTATCCTCCCCCGCAAGCGGAAGGACGCAGCCTCCACCCAGAGGCGTGGCAGCAATACGGGGCGCAGTGCTTTCCTGTGTTTCAAAATCCAGCTGGAAACAGGTATCATGAGCCCCTGGATTGGAAGCTCATTTCAAGGCTGGCTGAATCTGTGCGTTCCTACGGGACCAGTGCCGCCTACGTTGTAACACAGCTAGAGAACTTGCACCGGTTCTGCCTCACCCCTAGTGATTGGCAGGGCTTGGCTCGTGCTTGCCTGACCGCTGGCCAGTACCTGGATTGGAAGTCTATATTTATAGAGTATGCGGCCGAGCAGGCACTTGTTAATGCCCGTAATGGACAGCCTGCCTGGGACCAGGACATGCTGTTAGGGCAGGGGAGGTTTGCGGCGGCACAGACTGGCTATCCACCCCAGGTGTATGAACAAATCAATAACTTGGGTACTAGAGCCTGGAAAAGTCTCCCTAACAGGGGAGAAGTGC
>NW_007188298.1:0-672 GCF_000164805.1 Carlito syrichta
CCATTCCATTCAACTCCACTCGACTCCATTCCACTCCATTCCATTCCATTTCTCTCTATTACATTTCATTTCATTGTATTCCATTCTTCTCCATTCCATTGCATTCCAATCCTATCCATTTCATTCCTCTCCATTCCATTCCATTCCATTCGTCTCCATTCCATTCGATTCCTTTCAGTTCCTCACCTTTCATTCCATTCCATTTCATTCCATTCCTTCCATTTCATTCCTCTCCATTCAATTTTATTCCATTCCTTTCCATTTCTTTCAGTTCCATTCCTCTCCATTCCATTCCATTCCTCTCCATTCAATTCTATTCCATTGGTACCCATTCCCTATCACCCCATTTCATTTTATCGCTTTACTCTCCATTCCATTCCATTCCATTCGCTCTAGTCCACTTCATTCCATTCCTCTACATTCCATTCCATTCCATTCCACTCCATTTCATTTCACTCCATTCCTTTGCATTCCATTCCTCTCCATTGCTCTCCCTTCCATTCCACTCATCTCCATTCCCTTCAATTTCTCTCCATTCCATTCCTCTCTATTTCATTCCATTCCATTCCACTCCATTCCATTCCTCTCCATTCCACTGTTTTACATTCCATTCCAAACCTCTCAATTCGGTACCATTTTAATCAATTCCATTCCATTCCATTCCTCTCCATT
>NW_007188299.1:0-366 GCF_000164805.1 Carlito syrichta
GGCAACTCCTAATGACATATTTTTTCTCCCAAAGCTCTCCGGACATTAGGGCAAAACTAAAAAAACTTGACAGAGGCCCCCTCACTCCCCAACATGATGTCCTAGCAACTGCCTTTAAGGTGTTCCACAACCAGGATGAAAAGGCAAAAAGACATAAATATCAAATGCTGGCCCAGGCCCTCCAGGGAGCTAAGGGTTCCTCCGGTGTCACCCAAGGTGGTGGCAATGCCCGAACTCAGCGACAACCACCAGGACCCTGCTTCAAGTGTGGGCAACCAGGACATTGGGCATGAGGATGTCCCAACACCAGAGTGCCCCAAAAGCCATGTCCCAAGTGCGGTCAGGCAGGACATTGGGCAACGGACT
>NW_007188300.1:0-782 GCF_000164805.1 Carlito syrichta
CCTGCTTCAAGTGTGGGCAACCAGGACATTGGGCATGAGGATGTCCCAACCCCAGAGTGCTGCAAAAGCCATGTCCCAAGTGCGGTCAGGCAGGACATTGGGCAATGGACTGCCCCAGTCCCCAAATAGGGACTGGGTCAACCCCCAATCCTGCTTTAGACCTGTTGGGTATGGCAGCGACCTTGGAATGATGGGGCCCGGGGTCTCCCTGCCCGACACAAATCTCAAATTGTCGGGAGCCCAGGGTCACTATAACGGTTGACGGGTGCCCCATCCATTTTCTCCTGGACACCGGAGCCACCCTTTCCATCATACGAGAATTTTGGGGCCCAACTTCCCCGTCTAAGTCCCCTATAGTCGGGATAGGGGCCAGTCCATCACTCCATGCATAACTCCTGTAGTTACGTGCATTTTTGCAAATGTCCCCTTCACTCATTCCTTTTTGGTACTGCCTCAATATCCTGTACCTCTTATGGCATGGGAACTGGTCATTCTAGCCAAATTCCAGGCGTCCATCACCTTTAACCCAAGTGCAGCCCTTACCACCCATCCCCCACAAACCCCTTTTTGGCACTTCTCACTACTGAAGAGTCCCCAACGGACTCACTTCCTCCTTTACCCTCTTCTGTAGTAAATCCCCAAGTATGGGACGTAAACTCCCCCTCCCTAGTGCATTGCCCCCAAGTTCACATTCAGCTCAAAAACCCCTCTGCCTACCCCAACCAACCACAATACTCTCTTCCTACCTCCAGCCTTCTGGGACTTCAACCTGTCATCAACTC
>NW_007188301.1:0-309 GCF_000164805.1 Carlito syrichta
GATTAAGTCAGCTGGTTTGCTGGACAGCTATCTATATAAGTCAGCTAGTTAAGTGAGCTGTCTAGCCAGCTGGCTAGTTAGGTGGCTAGCTTGTTAAGGCAGCTGGCTAACCGGGTGGCTATCTAGTTATGTCAGCTAGTTAAGTCAGCTGGTTAGCCTGCTGCCTAGCTATGTGCCCGGCAAGTTAAAATGGCTTGTTAGTAGGCTGGTCAGGTAGGTGGCCAGCTAGTTAAGCCGGCTGGCTAGCCGGCTGCCCAGCAGGATGGCTGGCTAAGTAAGTCGGCTGACTGGCCCTCTCTCCAGCCAGAG
>NW_007188302.1:0-786 GCF_000164805.1 Carlito syrichta
TTTTGGGGATTGAGAAAATATATCACCCACATTCCTTATTTTTTCTTAGGAAAAGTCAGTGCAGTTGCCTGTATATGAGGATTTCATTTCCCAAGTTTCTGCTTCAAAAACAAAAATTCGTGGTTTGCTCTCAGAAGACAACCTGAAGTTTTTATTGGGATGGAGTACACGTGTAATCCAAATTTGTTATACTCCTTTAGCAATAGAGAGGGCAGTTTTCTCTTTATGAGGACTACCATTATCCAGATTCCTACTCCCAAAACCTGTATGGTGCTTATCTCTTTGCAAGACGCTCTGTAGTTTTTTGGAATGGAAGACTGGTGTAAGCAAGATTCCTTATTCTTCCGTAGCAACAGGTCGTGTAGTGTTCTGTATATTAGGACTCCCATACCTGAAATTCCTGCTTCATTCTCAGCAAGACGTCAAGATAATTCCTGGTGACCTAGAATTTCAGTTGCTTGGATATCATAAGAAAGACTCACATAATGTTCTTGAGGAATTAGAACCCAAGATTCCTGGTCCCTTTTCAAAAGACACAGTAAAAATGTGGCGAAATAGAAGACCAGATTGCTGATTAAACCTTAGGTGATTGAGAACTCCAAGACCGGAATCCCTTTCCGTTCTCAGCAAGATTCCCTGATTTTCCTGTCCATGTCGATTCCAAGACTCTATTTTTAAAAATGCAGGTGCCCAGATATTTCCTAGGGACATGGATTATATGAATCCTGGTTACATTTCAATAATTCGTACTAAATATTTGGCAACTGCAAAACACCCGGGCCCCTG
>NW_007188303.1:0-757 GCF_000164805.1 Carlito syrichta
CTCTCAATTAAACCTCAAAACTGCAAAAAGTACAGATTACAGCCTACACTCCAACCTCAAAAGTGAACAAAGCCAGAAGACCTTCATAAGGAAGAACAGGATATTGCAGAAGAAAAATAAAAGCAACCCAAACTTCCCCCAAAAACAGAATTAAAGAAGGGGAGGGAAGGGGGAGAGAGAGAAAAATCTACAAAAATGAAGAAAAACCAAAAGAAGAGTATGAGTCTCTCCCAGACCCCTGGGAGGACAGACACTGAGAAAACTGACTTCAGAATGCAAACAATGAAGAGTCCCCAGAACGAATGGTCTCAAACTACAAACATTGATATCAAGACAATAATGGAGAGACTAAAAAGAATTGAGGAGACACAAGAAAAAACTAGGAAGGAGCTGATATCTGAGATAACAGTAATAAGGAATACGGTGAATTAAATAAATAACAAACTGATAAGCATGGAAAGCATAATTACCCAAGCAGAAGAAAGAATCTCAGAGCTTGAAAAAATTTTGAAAGATACAGAGGGCCACTACATAATGATAAAAGGTTCACTCTATCAACAGGAAATATCTATCCTAAACATATATGCACCCAACATAGGTGTGCTAACTTTCATAAAGCAACTTCTAAGAAAACTAAAGAAAGACATTGACTCTAACACCATCATAACTGGGGACTTTATAAGCCACTAACAACCCTAGACAGATCATCAGGACAAAAGCTCAGCAGGAGAACCAGATCCTCAGTATGACTCTGGAC
>NW_007188304.1:0-625 GCF_000164805.1 Carlito syrichta
CTGTTTGCTAGCTAGTTATGTCAGCTAGATAGCCAGCTAGCTAGTCAGCTAGCTAGTTTAATCAGCTAGCAACTCAGCTAGTTAATTAACAAACTAGTTAGATAGCAACTCAGCTAGGTTATCTGCTAAATACTGGGCTCGCTTGCTTTTCATCAAGTAAGCTAAATAGTCGACTTGCTCACCTAACCACTGGTCAGCCAACTAGTGGGTTCACTCAACAGCCAACAGGTCAACTAATGTGTTGGCTTGTTCGTAGGCCAACAGGGCAGCTAACTAGTCACCTTGCATGTCAGCCGACTAATTAAATCAGCTCACCAGTTGGTTTACTCGTCGGCAGACTAGTTAAGGCAGCTCACTCACCAGTCAACTAGTTAAGTCGGTTCATTGGTCAGCACACTCGCCAGCCAACTAGTTAAGTCTTCTGAACAGACAGCACACTCGTCAGCTGACTAAAGTCAACTGACCCATCAGCTCACTCACCAGCTGACTAGTTAAGTCAGCTAACCATTCAACTCACTCGCCAGCCAACTAGTTAAGACAGCTGATATGAGGGCTCACTTGCCAGTTTATGAGTTAAGTCAGTTGACCAGTCAGCCCAATCGCCAGCTGTCTAGTTAAGTCAGCT
>NW_007188305.1:0-804 GCF_000164805.1 Carlito syrichta
ACCATATCTTTGTATAGAGGAACAGCACACTAACAAGGTGGTTGGTTAGCTTGTATGTTAGCATCACTAAATGTTCTATTTTCATTTTTTATTTTCTTGTATGAGAGTTGGTTCGTCTGTAGCTGTGGTCTATTGTTTTTATCTGTTTTAGTATAAGCCTCTCTCTCTATTTGTTGGCACACTTGTTTGTTTCCCCCCTTACTCCTCTATCTCTCCACTCCCCTCTTCAACCCACTATCTGTTCCATTCTTTCCCCTCTGCTAACTACATTTTATTTCAGGGAGTAAACCTACAGCCCCACTGCACGGACAGATTCCAGGGCAGTGGGAAGTGGGCTCCACATTATCCACACGCCTGTCAGCGAATACCAGGACCTGCAGACAGATTTTGAATCACAGTTCTCCCCTTAAGTACATCTCAAAACTGCAAAAAGGACCACCTCCAACCTACAGTGCAACTTCACAATTGAACAAAGTAAGAGGACATACATAAAGAATAGGAGGTTGAACAAACAGAAGTAAAACCAATCCCCTTACCCCTGAATAACAGAATTAAAGAAGACAGTGACGCAGAGGGAAGGAAAAAGTAGGGAGTGGGGAAAACCGCACAAATGAAGAAAAACCAAAAGAAGAATATAGGTCTTACACAGACCCCTGGGAAATCAGACACTGAGAAAACAGATTCTGGAACACAGACAATGCAGAGTCCCCAGAATGACTGGTTACATGCAACAAACCCAGACATCAAGACATTAATGGGGAGAATTAAAAAAAATTGAGGAGAGACAAGAGGAAAATAGGAAGG
>NW_007188306.1:0-761 GCF_000164805.1 Carlito syrichta
GCATAGAAAAGAAGCTCAACAAGACAGAACAAGACCTGCAAGAGATGAATGATCACTTCAAGAGACCAAACCTAAGAGTAATTGGGCTTCCTGAGGCAGAAAGAGAAACAGAAGCCACACTGGAACAAACATTTCATGCAATCATTCAAGAAAACTTCCCTCATCTCATTAAGGATGAAAAAATTCAAACACAAGAGATTCAGAGAACCCCTGCAAGACAACAAAAGAGAAGACCAACTCCCAGACACATAATAATTCACCTAAACAAAGTAGCTATGAAAGGAAAAATCCTAAAGGCAGCAAGAGAAAAAGGCCAGACTACCTACCAGGGAAAACCAATTAGAATAGCAGCAGATTTATCCGCAGAAACCCTTCAGGCCAGAAGAGCCTGGAGGCCTATCTTCAAAGTTCTAAAAGAGAAACAATTTCAACCAAGAATAACCTACCCAGCCAAACTAAACTTCATTAGTGAGGGAGAATTGAAATCTTTTCCAGACATCCAATCCCTAAGAACCTATGCTGCCACCAGACCACCTCTACAAGAAACACTTAAGAAAGTACTGAACACAGAAGAAAAAGAAAAAAGAACAACAGCATTCTTCACAAGAGTACAGGCAAAAGATTAAAAACACACATGAACCAACTCCAAAACCCCAAAAAAGACAAAAAACAAACAGGAACAACTCTGTAAGAACCTTATGACAGGGATCAACTCTTACATTTCAATTATTAGCCTAAATGTGAATGGACTAAATGCACCG
>NW_007188307.1:0-446 GCF_000164805.1 Carlito syrichta
AATTGAATGGAGAAGAAATGTAAGGAATGGAATGGAATGTAACGTAATGAAAAAAAAGGAAGGGAATGGAATAGAGTGGAAGGGAATGGAGAGAAATGGAATGGAATGTTCTGAAATGGAAAGAAATGAACAGGAATGAAATGAAATGGAATGCTATGGAATGCAATGGAATGGAATGTAGAAGAATGGAATGAAATGGAATGGAAAGAAATGGAATGGAATGGAATAGAATGGAATGGAGAGGAAAGGAATGGAATGGAATGGAGAGGAATGGAATGGAATGGAGAGGAATGGTAAGAAATGGAATGGAGCTGAATTGTATGGAATGGAATGGAGCTGAATTGTATGGAATGGAATGGATGGAATGGAATAGAGAGGAATGGAATGGAATTGATGGTATGAAAAGGAATGGAGATGAATTGTATGGAATGGAATAGAATGGAGAA
>NW_007188308.1:0-38414 GCF_000164805.1 Carlito syrichta
CTTATCAACAAGGGTACCTAAACAAAGCATATTTGTATACCTAACCCTTAACTGTACCCCACAATATCATAATTAAAAATATTGATTATAAAATAAATAAATGAATAAGTAAATTTTATTATTCAAAAAAAGAAAATAAAGACTCATCTTACAGAAACCTCTGGGATGCCATGAGATCAGTACTAAGAAGAGAATTTATATCTCTACAAACACATGCCAAATATATAGAAAGATCACAAGTTAACAGCCTAACAAATCACTTAAGGGAGCTGGAAGACAAGATCACTAAAACCTTAACTTCAGCAGAAGAATCCATGTTGCCAAAGTAAAAGCCCTAATACAGGACATAAAAGACAAAAATATCATAGAAAAAATAAACAAAACAAAAAGCTGATTCTTTGAAAGAATAAGCAAGATCAAAGTGTCCTCTAGCCACATTGACCAAGAAAAAGAAAGAATCTCAAATAAACAGAATCAGAAACACAATAGATCAAGTCACAACTGACCCCAAAGAAATACAAAAGATTATGAGACGACTATGCACACCTCTATGAAAACAAACTCAAAAACCTAAATGAAATGAAGGACTTTCTGGCATCACACAACCTCCCAAGGTTGAAACAAGAAGAAAGTGAGAACCTAAATAGATCAACAAAAACCCAGGAAATTGACTCCATCATAAGAAAACTACCTAACAGGAAAAAAAAAAAGCAAAAAACAAAACAAAAAAAAAAACCCCAGTCCAGACAGCATTCTAGTGGAATTCTGCAAAACATAAAAGGAGAAACTGATATCAATCTTATTGAAAGTATTCCAGATAATTGGGAAAGATGGTCCTCTTCACAAATAATTTTATGAAGCTAACATCACATTGTATCCCAAACCAGGTAAAGATCCACCAAAGAAAGAGAACAGAACAGAAAAATTTCCCTGATAAACATAGATGCAAAATTTTTCAACAACATTCTAGCAAATTGGATCCAACAACACAAATTTACAATCAACCACCATGACCAAGTAGGCTTCATCCTTGAGATACAGGGTTGATTCAATATCTTCAAGACCATAAATGTAATTAAATACGTCAATAGATATAAAAACAAGAACCGCATGCTTATATCATTAAACATAGAAAAAACTTTTGATAAAATCCAGCATTTTTTCTTGATAAAAGCCCTTGAACACCTAGGCATAAAGCGAACATATCTTCAAAATAATAAAAGCTATCTATGACAAACCCACAGCTAACATAGTGCTAAATGGACAGAAATTGGAAGCATTTCCCCTGAAAACTAGAGCAAGACAAGGCTGCCTACTCTCACCTATTCTTTTCAAAGTATTGTTGTAAGTCTCACCTATAGAAATTAGACAAGAGAATGAAATCAGGTGTATCCAAATAGGAAAAAAAGAAGTCAAGTTATCTCTCTTTGTGGCCTATATGATCTGATACCTTGAAACCCCAAAAGAATATGTCAAAATCCTCTTATACTGATATTGAACTTTGGCAAAATAAATATGCAAAAAAAAGTCACAATCTTATACACCAACAACAAAAGGCAGAGAACCAAACAAAAAACACAATCTTATTCACAATTACAACAAAAAAATGAAATACCTCAGCATCTTACTAACCAGAAATTGAAGGATCTTTATGATGAAAACTACAATACATTGCTCAAAGAGATCAAAGATAACACAAACTAATGGAAAAATATTTCATGTTTATGGATTGGAAAAGTTAACATTGTTAAGATGTCTATCCTACCCAAGGTAATCTAATGATTCAATACAATATCCATTAAATTATCAACATCATTCTTCTCATACCTAGAAAAGACAATACAGAGATTCATATGGAAACATAAAAGATCACAGTAATAGCCAAAACAATCCTCTCCAAAAGAAGCATAGCAGGAGGTATCACACTTCCAGACTCCAAACTTTATGGTAAGGCTACAATAATCAAAACAGCCTGGTATTGGCACAAGAACAGAAATATAGATCAATGGAACAGGATAGAAATTCTAGAAGCAAAACCTCAATTTCTCAACCAAAAAAATTTTCAACAAAGTCTCTACCAACCACCACTAGGGAGAGGAGAACCTATTCAGAAAATGGTGCTGAGAAAATTGGCTGACCACATGCAGAATATTGAAACAGGATCCATACCTATACCATACACAAAAAACAACTCTAAATGTATCAAAGAACTAAATGTAAAACCTCAAGCTATAAGAATTCTAGAAAATGCAGGACACACCTTTACAGAAATTGGAATATGGAACCAATTCCTGATCAAAACCCCAGATGCCCACGTCATAAGAGACAAGATAGACAAGTGGGACTTCATCAAACTGAAAAGCTTTTTAGCAAAGCAAAATAAATCAAAAGAGTGGGGAGACAGCTCACAAAATGGGAACAAATATTAACCAATGGTATATCTGACAAAGGCCTAACATCTAGGATCTACATGGAACTCAAATGTGCTGAAAGGAAAAACAAAAGCAAACAACTCTACTAAAAAAGTGGGCAAAAGATATGAAAAGCCACTTCACAGAAGAAGACATAAGAGGGGCCAACAGATAATGAAAAAATGCTCATCCTCACTAATCATGAAAGAAATGCAAATGAAAACTATACTGAAATACCACCGAACACCAGTCAGAATGGCCATCATCAATAACTCAAAAAAAAAAACAGATGTTGGAGAGGATGCAGAAAAAAGGAAAAACTTCTACACGATTGGTGGCAACGTAAACTAGTACAAAATCTGTGGAAAACAGTGTGGTGATTCCTGAAAGATCTTAAAATCTACCTTCCATATACCCCAGTAATCCTCCTTTTGGAAATATACTGGAGGAACTCAAATCACTCTATGAAAAAGATTCCAGCACATGCATGTTTATTGCAACATTATTCACAATAACAAAATCATGGAACAAACCATGCTGCCCATCGAAAGTAGACTGGATAAAAAGAAGTATGGTACTATACACAATGGAATATCACACACTCATAAAAAAGGACAAAATTATGGACTTCGCAGTGACTTGAATGGATTTAGTCTATAAGACTCAGTGATGTATCACAGAAACAAAGATTTGAGTTCCACATGTACTCACTCCTAAGTGGACTCTGAACATTTATTATTATACTATAAGAAAGAGATTGGCACTAGTGGGACACTGTCAGAGAAGGAAGAGGAGGGCATATAACATCAACTAGGGTATTCTATCTAAAACCAGGCAAAGTGGGGACCAAAGGAAGGCCCAAACTTTACCTGTGTGATGACCACCTATACACCTAATCATGAATTGTATCCCACATCTTTAAAATTAAAAAATGAGCATAAAAATACACTTAAAATATATAAAACAAATTTGACCATATTACAAAGAAAAAATGACAACTTTATAAACATATAGATTTTAATGTATTTATTTCAGAAATTGGTAGATCAAACAGATGAAAACTATGAACTCAGAAGATTTGAACACAATTTTTACACTTGATATAACTGACACATGGGGATCTTTGTACCCCCTAATGATGATTCCATCAAAAAAACTGTCATTAATATATTGTCATGTTGAGAACAATTGACATTTCAATATTGACTTTGAGCAAAGAACTTAGTCAACATATTTCAGATATTTATTTTATTTCCCTTTTGATATTCAGGCTACTACCAGAAATCTCAGATTGTTTGTTCCTCTGCTCACAGAGAGTAGAATTGTTGTCTATTATTGCTTTTTGCTGAATAAATAAGTATAATTCTTAGGTTCAACATTAGGACACTGACTTTAACTTTGACATTAGTCGTATTTTTATATTATCTTTTCCAATAACAAAATTATATTGTAATCATAATCTATTTTCACCTTTTTTTAAAAGAAAAAATGGATACTATATAACTGGCCTTCCCAAGACCCTAATAACAGTAATTTAAAAATACATATTATTTTCAAACAAATGTACATTAGCAAAATAACTGACCTTGAAGAAAAGACGAAGTCTAAAGTTGCTATTATACAAACTGCATGCTCTAACGAGAGTAATTTAAAAGTCAATTAAATATTTTAAAACTCTCTTATACATCTAGAAGTAGAAAACACAAATTTTATGTACAAATTATAAAAGAAGTCACAATTTAAATTTAAAAAATTTTATGAAAATAATATAAAAATATGATATAGATATATATCACTCCTGGTGGAATGCAGCTAAAGCAACATATACAAAAAAAATTTATAGCTTTAAGTATTTTTATATTAAAAAAGTAAGAAAATTTGAAAATTTGTGATTTTACTGTTCAACTGAAGGAGTTAGAAATAGGACAATAGAGTAAGCTCAAGGAAGCTAGAAAAAATAAAATAATACATGAGAATGAACTATAAAATCAAACAAAAATAGATTGGATTAATAAAACTAAATGTTGGTGCTTTAGAAATGAAACAAATTCTGACAATATCAATAATGATTAAATAGAGCTAAAATAAATAATATAAACAAAAAATCTTTTAAATCCATAAAATGAATATTTTAAAAATGAGAGACCACTTTCAATGATCTTATCCATGGGTTTCAATAAATAGCGACACAAATGCCTAATTTGGTTCACACATTTTTAGAGAAATCACAAATTTAGACAACAATTTAGCAAGGCATAACTTAGTTCATCTTTTTTCACTTAAATCAGTTTCTGGATATAAAATCAAATTTCTAAACTTCTCAAATTTGAGTTAAACTCCAAACAGTTTCATTAATTTTAACTTTTGTAAAAGTAATTTCCCAATGTTCAGTTCAACCAAATTAATTGACATTGACATGAATAAAAACCTGAAGTTATTGAACTATGACATAAACTACAAATATATTAGATTTTATTATATGTAAAAATGATAATATAAATATCTTTATCCATTATTGTAATCATTTATATTTATAAGCAGTGCATTCTGTTGCAAAACAAAATAAAATCAATTATTACCTTTAGAAAATTATTCAAATTTGAATTTCACACTGCACATCATAATATAAAATAAAAATGTCAGGTTTTTAGTGTCAAATCAAATAATAAATAATACATGTTTATATTTTTAAATGTCTGTCTTAAATTTTAAATATTTAATATTAATATCATGTGTTACTTCAATATAATGCATTTTTCTTTTTTTAATAATTATATATTTTTTTATTTTAAAATTGTGGGGACACTTAAGGGTTAGGTATACAAATATTCATTGTGCAGGTACCCTTGTTGATGAGCTGTGCCCCTCCCTTCCACAGATAGATATTGAATATCATCAATCTCACCTCCCTGCCCCCCGCCTCACCCTCCCCCATAGTTTCTCACCACTATCAATTCTTTTCTTACAGTATTACAGTAGTTGTACAAGGTCAATTTATGAGTGAGAACATGTTATACTCAGATCTTTGTTTCTGTGAAAGATCCCTCAGTATTATAAACTCTAATTCCATCCAGGTTGCTGCAATATTCATTATTTTGTTCTTTTTTATGACTGTGTAATATTCCATTGTGTATATACACCACATTTTTAAAATTCAGTCCTCTTTTGATGGATAGCATGGTTGGTTCCATGATCTTGCTATTGTGAACAATGCTGCAATAAATATACTGTGCAGGTATCTTTTTTATAGAGTGATTTGAGTTCTTCAGGGTATATTCCCAGTAGGGGAATTGCAGGGTCATATGGAAGGTCTATTTTTAGAACTTTTAGGAATTACCACACTGATTTCCACAGAGGCTGTACTAGTTTACACTCCCACCAACAGTGAAGAAGTGTTCCCTTTTTGCCACCTCCTCCCCAGCATCTGTTATTTTTTGTTACTGATGATGGCAATTCTGACTGGAGTTAAGTGGTATTTCAGTGTAGTTTTAATTTGCATTTCTTTGATAACTAGAAAGGCTGAACATTTTTTCATGTATTTGATGGCTGCTAGTATGTCTTTTTTTGAGAAGTGTCTATTTATATCTTTTGCCCACTTTGTAATGGGGTTGCTTTTTTTCCTTTTCAGCACATTTGAGTTCCTTGTAGATCCTTGATGTTAAGCCTTTGTCAGACATGGAATTGGCAAATATTTTTTTCAGTCTGTGGGCTGTCTCCGTGCTCTCTTGATGGTTTCTTTGGCTTTGCAGAAGCTTGTCAGTTTAATGAGGTCCCACTTGTCTATCTTATCTCTTATGGCCTGTGCATTTTGGGTTTTGCTCAGGAATTGGATGCCAGTTCCAACTTCCATAAGGGTGTGTCCTGCATTTTCTAAGGTTCTTATGGTTTTGGGTTTTACATTTAGATCTCTGATCCATTTAGAGTTAATTTTTGTGTATGGAGACAGATAGGGGTCCTGTTTTAATTTTCTGCATGTGATTGTTACAGCAAGGAATCTTACTGTATTGCCATGCATGGTCTAATACTAACTGGGCTCAATCCACAAAGAATGCCGCTGTTGGGAGCCAGTCACGGAGGTCCACTGAGCATTAGGGATTAGGAAGGGCCATTGACCCCGAGACCACTAGGATCATTCAGGAGCTATTAACCCCATTTCCTCCCCCTTTCTACTCAGCACTAACCAGATTAAGCTCCTGTGAGCTCAAAACATAAAAACTCTGAGACCGGGATGAACACAAGCTAACTTTAGAAGCTCATTGCTCCCATTCTTCCACAAACTGCAGTTTTGGCTTTCACACAACTTATAATTCAAACTTGTGTCACATCTAAGAGCCTTAGTATTGGTCACAGGCTTCTGGGTCATGATCTTAGGATTTATTGAAGGTATAAATTGTAGAATATAGTTTTAGAAGACAGCCATTTTGTTGAAAGAATGCGGCTGGGTTACTTACAGGTAGCCCACTGTGAACTTTGGACTGGGCCACATTCCAAATATTCTAGGATGGGCCACTTTCATTTGTAAAGTAAATACTTAAGCCTCTATAGAATTGTTTAACTTGGCATAAATCAATCATCTTAGAATGAAAAAGGTTTATAGAATATGTCAGTCACAGATTAGGTTGTCCTTTGTTATGGGATTTTAAGATTATCATATGAAAAGGGTTTAAAGGCAATCATTGATTAAGTTTTCATGGATTAAGGTTTCTGGTGGGTGGGGGACACCCCTCCCACATCTGACTTTGTGTATAAAAGACCCATTGTAATTCCCAATAACACACATCGCTTCTTCGCTAGACTGAAGTCCAGTCTCTTTCTTTCTCTCTCTCTCTTTCTCTCTTTCTTCTTCCCTCCAATCGCCAACGCTGTCTCCACCTTTGGGGTACCCTGAACCTGGCTGGATCTGTTCTCCTGCACACCGCCACAGGCCAGTAGAAGAAAATTAAGCAGCATTATTTAGACATAGAAATATATATTAGTAAGGAGGAAAAAGAAAGAAAAAAGGAGAAATATTTTACCACCATTCTGTGATACTATCTCAGGGAAATTCTCATCAGTCAGACGGGGCAGCACCAGAGACAGTATCGCCCAATCGAGATCTAAATCTCTGGCTCTCCCTTGCTGCTCTTTCCTATGCTATGTTCAGACAAAGAGGAGCCCCCCTTACTAACAGAGCGGGAGTCAATCAATTAACTCAGTACTCATGAACTTGCACTTGGCTAGGGGTCCAAGTTTAGTTTCCTGATAAACCAAGTGATCCACTGAAACATTTGGTTTACTTTCTTTGTCTCAGGCAGGTAGCCAAGCCGCCCGAATGAAGGACACCACTCGGAGGTCATCCTCCTCTCATGTACACAGCATACCCCTTGTCAACTCTTACTCTATTTTCTTTACCCTTTCATTTCGGCCCTAGAGTTGAGAAGGGGAAAACATGTGGGCATACTTTCTACTATTAGAGCATTATACATTCGATGCATTTGTTTATATATCCAACAATTACACACACAATTAACATTAATATGATGCATATAATGATTAGTATGATAGAAATGCTTCCAAAGTACTGTTGTGCAGTAGAAGACTGAAATAACAAATCATACCAGTGATGATTAGAATCTTGCCCGATAACATGTGACATATCAATTAATTTGTTAGATACAATGTGCATAGCAAGCCTGTGTTGAGTTAGAGAGCATTGATTCACTTGAAGATGCTGCTGTAGTAATATAGATTCAGTTATAATTTGTTGTAAGGTGGGTAACTAAAAATAAACTTGTGGTAGGGGAAGCCAGTATGGTATCCAAATGAGGTTTACATCATCCACCAGATCGGACAATAGGTAACACACATCACCATTCCAATGGAGAGTCTCCAGATGCTGCAGATATCCAGAGAATGAAGCAGTCAGTCCCATTCATTAGACCTAATTCAGATATATTATTGCCAGCAAGACATACATACGGAGTTCCTATTTCATATAACATTGAACAATTGTTAATAGGATACAAAGTCCAAAGACATATTGGAGGTATGCATTAATAGACAAGGTTCCATAAATCTAATTAAACCATTAAAATTAGGTCCTTTATCTGTAGCATTGCAGTCATCTAACCTATAAGTGATGTTATCTTTATCAATATGTAAGCCTTCTAATTGAGGTACCATAAAAAAGAAAGGAATAATAAGAGGGAGTACATGAAACGAACATAATTCTTTGGTTACAGAAGTTAAATAATATTGTATGGTACCACTACACCAAGTTTCTTTGCAGGTAACATTCGGAGATTGAGCATTTATCCAGGCCATCTGAGGGAGTTTAAAGATGGCCCTCCATGTTGTTATTCCTTCCTCCTGCAAAGCTCGTTGTGCATGTTCCTTTTGTATCAGTATATAAAGATGTTCAAAAGAACATATTGTCCAGTTATTAAGGATGGTCATGTTATACTGTTGGAGACAGGTCTTGTTAAATAGTCTTAGCATATCCTTCTGATAGCTTAAGGTAGTCTCATGAGGCAGTATCAAAGTTGGAAGCCATTGGGCATTAACAGTAATGGCCTCCACAGTATCTTGCCCAGTGTTCTTTAATTTGTTGGCCAGATCTTCCAAATCTATGGAATTTGTTAGTAACATTCCTGACCCAAACCCTCTCAAGAGAGTATCATACCATGCCTGCCTCCGTCGAGCACAAGGTGGGATAATTGGGAAAGTTACATTAAAGTGAAAGAGCACCTTTTTGGCCATAACAGATACATTGACACATGATTTCAGAATCCTTACCACTTGGGGTGTCTGAACTGTAATGTTTGGGGGTTTATTTACATTATCGCAAATATGATCAGCCCAAGTACTCCTATTAGTAATTGCAGTTGAATTTGAACAGAGTAAAAATTGGGAACTATTTACAGTAAAAGTTAATTCAGTTGTATTACACTTAGTTCTTTTGTCTTCTAAATTCTATCTCCAAGTAATAGGATTGGCTAAACTCATCTTAATTAAACAGCAAGATATATTTACATATGAAGATATATTAATACTAATTGGAGAGGGACTGGCTATAATAGCCCTCAAAGGAACTTTACCCTTCCAGGCTGTGGCATTGACTGTTGTTATATTGGCAATTGTATAAGGATTGTTAGCATCACAGGTGAAATTTTCTTGCTGGTGCAGTTTAATTGCATTCTTTCAATTCCATCTGAACTGCGTAATGTTATTGGATAATTTCATTCCAGGGGCCCATCCATCAACGGTCAGGTGTAACAGCACAAGAATAAACAAGGTATGATAAAACAACTGGTTAGTCAGAAGAATCTGTGGGAATTTTTGTCCTGGCATCATTACTGCCACAACATTATTATCTCCTTGGGCTATTATTTCGCCAGGTGGAGATATGTCTCCTGGGTGCCTTTTTCCCATACTTTGGCTCCAGACTCATTAGTAGAGCCAAAACCACCTACTCGGATGGTAACATTTGGTACTTCAGGAACTTGTTCCCAAATAACATTTTTATAGGGGATTATCAGTAATTGAGCTATTCTATCTCCTACATTAAAATGTAAGGTTTCTTTAGATGTGTTATATAACATTGTTTTTATGTTCCCTAAATAATCTGAATCTATTATCCCTTCCATAATTTGTATTCTTTTCTTTGCCAAACTGGATCTAGCAGCTATTTGCCCATAATATCCAGAAGGCAACTGGATACCCAATCCAGTACTTACCATGACCTGTTCCAGAGGATCAATCCAAACAGTTTCTATACTCCTAAGATCATATCCAGCTGACCATAAAGTACCTTGATATGGGACTTGTGCTTTATCAGAAAAGATCCACCACTTTATGGTACTTGTGACAA
Source organism: Carlito syrichta (assembly GCF_000164805.1). Classification (NCBI taxonomy): domain Eukaryota; kingdom Metazoa; phylum Chordata; class Mammalia; order Primates; family Tarsiidae; genus Carlito; species Carlito syrichta. The sequence continues at coordinate 10,261 of NW_007188308.1, forward strand.
AATGCTTTCTAACCTGTAGATTCGGTATCACATTCAGGTCAAGGGAGTACATTCTCCCAACGGCCGATTAAGGTCATAAACAGATTATCTTTCCAATGTGTATAGGAGGCATTTCCCAATTTACACAGTTTTTCTTTTAGCATGCCATTCATACATTCTATTAATCCTTCAGCTTGGAGATACTAAAGAATATGTTAGACCCATTCTAAGTTATGGTCCTCACAATATTGATCTATTAATTTCCCTTTAAAATGAGAACCATTGTCACTTTGAATTTGGGATGGGATTCCATATATAAACAGATGATATCTAAGGCTCTACAGGTATTTTTCTGATTGGCATGCTGGTATGCACAGGTAACTAGGACTCCAGAGTAGGTATCTACACAGGTAAAAATGTACTGACATCCCCTTGAAATTGGCAAGGGCCTCACATAGTCAATTTTTCAGATTTGGACCAGTGCCTTCCCCCGATTGAGCTCCCCTGTAACAACTCAGGGAATAGCCTTTTTAGTCTCCAACTGACAAGCTGAGCATTCATCCTTAGCCTGCTTTGACATTGATAAAGAAATGCTGATACCCCAATCCTGTACCCACCTGTGCATAGCAGCAGATCCTAAATGGCCTGATTGGTGATGTATCCATTTTGCCAATGCTTGTTTTTTTATGTATTTGGATTTCATCCAAATTTGCTACTGCTATAGTAGCTAGAGAGTCAACTTTGGCATTGTATTCACGTTCTACTGATATTTTGGATGCATGACCATTACATGAAAGACAGAAACATTTGTACCTTGAACCATGTCCCAGATCTCTTTCTATAATTCACTTCCCCATAATAATTTATCATGTATTTTCCATTCATCTTTATGCCATTTAGGTATCTAAGTAGCCAACCCATTAACCACTGCCCAGGAATCAGTAAAAAGATGGCACTGCTTTCCCTTTTCATAGCTAATAGCCTGAAATACTGTCTGAAGTTCTGCAAATTGACTACTCTTTCCTTTCCCCATGGTATCTAACACCATTCCTGTTGCAGGGTTATAGGCTATTGCTTCCCATCATCATTCATGGCCTACATACTTAGCAGCTCCATCAGTAAACCATGCATGTTGCTGTTGTTCTTCAGTCAATGATTCTGATTTACTTTAGTATTTTCTAATCCAAGGTGAGGTTGACGCTCATAACCCTAGTTATCACTGGGCATATTAAAGATATATTCATGTAGGATCAGGATGCCAGAAGGGCCCATCTTAGCTCTATTCTGTATATACCACTTCCATTTGATTATATTGGCTTCCTGAGCATGTCCAATTTTGTGTGATACAGGATCACTCATGATCCATTGTATAATTGGTATGGTTGGCCTTAATAGTACTGCATAATTCAGAGTCAACTGTTCTGTCTCTACTAGGGCCCAATAGACAGCCAAAAGCTGTTATTCAAAAAGGGTTAATGCTGTCCCACCTCAGGCAATTTTTGTGACCAAAATCCCAATGGTACCCTTTGGACCCCCTGTTTCTGCCACAAATTCCAGTTAGCAAGCATGCTATCAGTAGATACCATTAGCTCCATGGGCCCATAGAGCCAAGGCCATTTGTATAGCTACTTTGGCTTTTTCAAAGGCTTGATTCTGATCAGGTCCCTGGTCAAACTCATATTTTTTCTTAGTTACTTCATATAGAGGTTGGAGAATTTTCCCCAGATGAGGAACATGATTTCTCCAGTATCCGAACAGTCCAATGAATTTCTTTGCTTCTTTTTTACTCTTAGACACTACAAAGTCCAAAGTTTTCTGCTTTGCTTTGGAGAGGGTAATCCTATGCCCCTCATTCCAATTGATTCCTAAAAATTTTACATTCTGACTTGGACCTTGTATTTTGGCAGGGTTGATTTCCCAACCTTTTTCCCATAAAGAGATCATTATATACTCTAAAGCATCATATTCCTGTTCTGAGGTGTGCCCTTGTATTAAAATATCATCAATATAATGGACAGTTTGCATATCCATGGGAATAAAACAGGAATCTAGGTGTTCTGCCACTAATTTTTGACATATAGTAAGGCTATGTTTATATCTTTGAAGCAGTCGGATATAGGTGAATTGTCTACCTTGCCACGTAAAAGCAAATGGATTTCATTGCTGTGAGGCAATAGGAATTGTAAAGAAAGCATTAGCTAGATCTATAACCGCATACCATTGTCCTTTATAGGTATGGATCTTCTCTATTAAAGTTATAGTATCAGGAACTGCAGCAGTCAGTAGGGGAGTCACCTTATTTAATTCCTTGTAGTCTACCATCATTCTCCAGCTACTATCTGATTTTTTAACAGGCCATATAGGATTATTCCATACAGTAGTAGCAGTTACCATCATCTCAGCATATATTCTATAGTTTCCTCAATTTCTTTATGACCTCCAGGGATCTGATACTGCTTACAGTTAATCACTTTAGATGGGGTGGGCAAAAGAATAGGAGCAATATGCAGCTTTCCTACCATTACACTACTTATTTGTAGGAATTGAACAGAAAATCTGTAAATTCCATCTGTTATATTTAAAGTCAATCCCTGTTATATGTCTATTCCTATAATATATTTGGGTCCCAGACTATTTTAGCACATGCAGTAGCAGCATGTACTTTCCTCTTGTTAACTTTCCCTTTCCTCTTCTAATATTGAGCACACCTAACAGCAGTTTTTTTCGGCCACTGTCTGATAGGTTCTAGCTTGGTCTCCTAAGATATAATTCTGACATTATAACATAGCAAGGTTATTCTGTAGTTCTGCATTTTCCTTTCCAAGTTACATTTTTCTCTATCAGAGCAAGCTTAATAAGACACATCTGATGGTATGCATGTAACAAAACCCACCTCTGCTGCCCCACTCCCTGCAGTTTCTTCCCTTTTTCCAATGGGACAGTCTACAATATTTCAGTTACCTGTGGTGGCTCAATGGCTTGTAAAGACACATCCCAGTTTTCACTTAGTCCGGTGCACTTCTCCCATTCCCTGGTCAAACTAGAAAAACTCATATCCTTCCAGCCAGGAATATCACAAGTTATACATTTAACATCAGATTTATTAGCAAAGAAAAGCATGTTTAGGTGGCTCTGTGGATCCTGCCGACTACCCCAATTTGTGGCAGCAAGGAATCTTACTGTATTGCCGTGCACCGTCTAATATTAATTGGGCTCGATTCACAAAGAACACTGCCACACACCAGCAGAAGAAAATTAAACAGCTTTATTTAGATATGGAAATATATATTAGTAAGGAGGAAAAAGAAAGAAAAAAGGGGAAAACACATTACCAATGTCCTGCGATCCTATCTCAGGAAAATTCTCATCAGACAGATGGGGACAGCACTGGAGAGAGCATCGCCCAATTGAGAATCTAAATCTCAGGCTCTCCCTTGTTGCTCTTTCCCATGCTATGTTCGGACAAAAGGAGTCCCCCTTGCTAACAAAGCAGGCATCAATTAATTAACTTAGTGCTCATGAACTCACACTTGGCTAGGGTCCAAGTCCAATTTCCTGATAAACCAAATGCTCAGCTGAAAAACACCTCGTTTACAGAACATTTGGTTTACTTGTCTTGAGTGGGTAGCCAAGCTGCCTGAGCCTAGGACACTGACCTGGGTCATCTTCCTCTCATGCACGCAGCATACCTCTTGTCAATTCTTACTCTATTTTCCTTACTCTTTCAGTGGTCAGCCAGTTTTCCCAGCACCATTTACTGAATAGTTTTTCCTCCCCCCAGTGGTGGGTGGTAGAGGCTTTGTCGAAGATGAGTTGGTTGAGAAATTGAGGTTTGGCTTCTGGAATCTCAATGCTATTCCTTTGGTCTATATGCTTCTTCTTGTACCAATACCAGGATGTTTTGATTATTGTAGCTTTATAGTAAAGTTTAAAGTTTGGTACTGTGATTCCTCCTCTTTTGCTTTTTTTTTTTTTCCTGAGGATTGTTTTGGCTTTTCTTGGTCATTTGTGTATTCATATAAATTCCTGTATTTTTTTTTTTTTGAGTTGGAGTCTCACTCTGTCACCCAGACTGGAGTGCAGTGGCTGCTCCCAGCCACCGCAGCCTTGACCTGCTGGGCTCCGGCAATCCTTCCACCTCAGCCTTCCAAGTAGCTGGAATTACAGGAGTGCGCTACCACACCCAGCTAATTTTTTTGATTTATTGTAGAGATGAGGTCTCACCAAGTTGCCTAGGCGGGTCTCATACCACAGGTTCAGGCAATCCTCTCACCTCAGCCTCCCAAAGCACGGGATTACAGACTGAGCCACAAAGCCCGGCTGTCCTGTATTGTTTTGTCTAGATCTGAGAAGAATGTTGCTGGTAATTTGATGGGTATTGCATTAAATCTGTAGATTGCCTTAGGTAAGATGGAGATCTTAACAATGTTGATTCTTCCAATCCATGAGCATGAGGTATTTTTCCACTTGTTTGTGTCATCTTTGATTTCTTTGAGCAGTGTTTTGTAGTTTTCATTGTAAAGGTCTTTCATATCTCTGGTTAGGAAAATACCAAGGTTTTTCATTTTTTGGTGGCAATTGTGAATGGGATTGTGCTTCTTATTTGGGTTTCTGTTTGTTTATTATTGCTGTAAAGAAATGTGAATGTCTTTTGCACATTTATTTTCTACCCTGAGATTTTGCCAAAGTACTTTATCAGTGCAAGGAGGTTTTTGACAGATTCTCTTGGGTTTTCAACGTATACAATCATGTTGTCTGCAAAGAAAGATAACTTGACTTTCTCTTTTCCTTTTGAAAGATAACTTGACTTTCTCTTTTCCTATTTGAATATCCTTGATAGCCTTCTGTTCTCTGATTGCTTTAGCCAGGACTTCCAAAACTATATTGAACAGGAGGGATAAGAGTGGGAATCCTTGTCTTCTTCCAGTTTTCAAGGGAAATGATCCCAATTATTGTCTGTTTAGGAGTATGCTGGCTGTGGGTTTCTTGTAGATCACTTTTATTATTTTGAAGCATGTTCTACATATGCCTAGATGTTTGAGGGTTTTTATCAAGAAGGGGTGCTGGATTTTACAAAAGCTTTTTCTGCAATCTAATGATATAATCGTGTGGATTATATTTTGACATCTATTGATGTATCTAATTACATTTATGGTCTTACGAATGTGGAACCAGCCTTGCATCCCAAGAATGATGCTTACTTGGTCAAGATGGATGATTTTTGAAATGTGTTGTTGAATCTGGCTTGCTAGGATCTTGTTGAGAAGTTTAGCATCTATGTTCATCAAAGATATTGGCCTATAGTTCTCTTTCTTTGTTGGGTCTTTACCTGGCTTGGGTATCAATGTGATGCTAGCTTCATAAAATGATTTGGGGAGAGATTCATCTTACTCAATTGCCTGGAATACTTTCAGTAAAATTGGCATCAGTCCTTCTTTATATGTCTTGTAGAATTCTGGAAAGCCAGCCGGGCTGGGTAGCTCAGCCTGTAATCCCGCACCTTTGGGAGGCTGAGGTGAGTGGATTGCCTGAGCCCGTGGGTTCAAGACCTGCCTGGACAGGCGAGATTTCATCTCTACAATAAAATCAAAAAATTACCTAGGCGTGGTAGCGCATGCCTGTAATTCCGGCTACTCGGAAGGCTGAGGTGGAAGGATCACTGGAACCCAGCAGGTCGAGGCTGTGGTGGCCGGGAGCAGCCACTACACTCCAGTCTGGGCGACAGAGTGAGACTCCAACTCAAAAAAAAAAAAAAATGAATTCTGGAAAGCCATTTGGTCCAGGTCTTTTATTGTAGGTAACTTTCTTATGATATAGTCAATTTCCTTGATTGTTATTGGTCTATTAAGGGTCTTGATTTCTTCTTGTTTCAACCTAGGCAGGTGGTGTGCTATAAGAAAGTCCTCCATTTTCTTAAGGTTTCCAAGTGTGTTTCCATACAAGTGTACATAATAGCATTCAATGATCTTTTGTATTTCTTCAGGGTCAGATGTGACTTCAACTTTTGTGTTTCTGATTATGTTTATTTGGACTTTTTCTCTCTTTTTCTTGGTCATTTTAGCTAGGGGACCATCAATCTTGTTTATCCTTTCAAAGGACCAGCGTTCTGTTTCGTTGATTTTTTTGTATTATCTTTTTGTCTTCTATGTCCCAGATTTGGGCTTTTAGTTTGGTGATCTGGATTCTACTGCTGAAGTTAGGGTTTTGATGTTCTTGTTTTTCAAGTTTCCTTAGGTGACTTGTTAGGCTGTTAATTTGGGATCCTTCCATTTTCTTCATGTGCGTTTGTAGAGATATGAATTCCCCTCTTACTACAGCTTTTATGACATCCCAGAGATTTTGGTAAGACATTTCTTCATTTTCATTTGTTTCCATGTATCGTTTAATCTCTGCTTTGATTTCCATGTTGACCCAAGAGTTGTTTAGCATCATGCTATTTAGTATTCATGTCTTTGTAGGTTTTGGGAAAATCTTGTTGATGTTGATATTTATTTTTATTTCACAGTGGTCCGAGAAGTTGTTGGTTTATACTAATACCAAGTTAAAGGATAACCTAAAAATCCCATAACAAGCGCTAACCTTAATCCGAGACTGACATATCCTATAAACCTTTTTCATCCTATGCTGGTTTATACTAATACCAAGTTAAGCGATTCTATAGAAACTTAAATACTTACTTTACAACGTAAAGCGGCCCATCCCAGACTGTTTGGAATGTGGCCCAGTCCAAAGTTCACAGTGGGCTACCTGCAAGTAACCCAGCCACATTCTTTCAACAAAATGGCTGTCTAAATTTATATTTTTAAAACTATATTCTACAATTTACACCTTACTCAACTTCAATAAATCCTAAAATCACGACCTAGAAGCCTATGACCAATACTGAGGCTCTTAGATGTGACCTGAGTTTGAATTGTAAATTGTGTGAAAGTCAAAACCTCAGTTTGTGGAAGAATGGGAACAAGGAACTTCTAAAGTTAGCTTGTGTTTGTCCCGGTCTCAGAGTTTTTATGTTTTAAGCTTACAGGAGCTTATTCTGGTAATAGTGCTGAGTAGAGAGGGGGAGGAAATGGGGTCAATAGCTCCCGAATGCATCCTAGTGGTCTCGGGGTCAACGGCCCTTCCTGATCCCTAATGCTCAGTGGGCCTCTATGGCCAGCTCCCAACATCTCCCCCTTTTTTATTTTTTAGCACGAAACCATGAAACTTCGTGTTGAGCTGACTCTTCTTTGGCACTCTGAAGATGATTGGGAGTAAACACAGCAACAAAAGAATCACTGCTCCACAAATGCCCACATTGATGAGTATAGACATTAATGATTTTGGAATTCAGTAAGGTCTATACTCAGGTCTGAATGGTTCCAAATTCCAAGTTACTTTGTCCCAAGTATGGACAGATTTAAACTCAGAGTGACATTGGAGAGCCAGTTTTATTTTTAAGGTCACAAGTTCTTGCCCTACTGTTAAAACTGCTTCCTCTAAACCATTAACCTTACTTTCTAACTTCTGGTCTATGATTTACTGAGTAACTACAGCAATAGAAACGTTTTTAGACAGCCAATTAGTAAACATAGCTGTATGAACTTCCTTAGATAACGCTAAAGCTGAAAAGTAGCTATTAAAGCTGTAACTCCAAAAATCTTTTCTGTCATCATATCAGCGAAATGACAATTGTACTGGAGCCATTAAGTAAGGAGGCTTTCTGAGACTAACAAATCCCTTATAAGAAGCATTAGTTAAACAATTAGTTAATACATTTATTTACAAGACAAATTATAAACATCATTTTGACATTTTATGGTCAATGTTAACACTAGAGGTACCCATTCATTAATATGCCATCTAGCAGAGATGGGATTTTCCCTGTCTAGCCTTGAAGTATAAGGTCATAGATTAAAGCACCAGTCACTAATAGTTAGTTTTTCACGGGGTAAAAAATAGTCCACTTTAGAGTCATAAATACACTCTCTCCATATTGGATATCCAGAATCTCGTGAAATGATCAGCCAGTCCTTCTCAGTGTTGTTAAAACTTCATTATCCAAAGTAACTGGCTGAAATTTTGGAGAATTTGGCATATAAGCACAATAAGTTTTGTTAACATCAGTTAATGCATAAGCTGCGTTGGCTTGAGACATTACAAGAGCTACCATGGCCAAAAATAAAGTTACCAGACTAATAGGAGCATGTTGTGTGGTTACCATATCTCCTGCTTCTTCTGCCAGGAATTCTATTTGTTCCTATGTTGGTAAGTGGGAACGATGTTGAAGACATTGCATCTGATAGTGTGTCGTCTTGAATAGGATAATCTGAGATGAAAGTTTTTGTTCTGCAATGAAAACTCTCTCATCTGGTGTGGCAGTGTTCCTCCTACTTCTGGCTGGCAGCATGGATGATGCAATTCTTGTTCAGCCAAGTGTTGTAAATCCTGTTCAGCATATAATGATGCTTCCCTATGCAAAGAAAACAGCTCCTCTTTTTAGTGGTTGGTAGGCATTGCTCCACATCCATTCCTTTGAATCGACAGGATCCATGACACCTATCTCGGTCTTTGGGTTAGCTGGGATATTTCGGATAAATCAATCAGGAATCCAAACAGGAGTTGACTCGTCCTGTGGGAATATACAAGCATAACCTCTCCCACTGGCTAGCAATATATCAGGACCTCTCCATTGGCCTGTGAGAAGATCCTTCCATTTTACCATAGGTTTAACATTTCCTTCTGGGTTCCAGTGTCTAACCATAGTTGAATTACCTGAAGAATTCAAATTTAAATGGTTTATAACAAATAAAGCAGAATTTAAAACATGATGAGGAGAATTATACTTAAACTCCCCCTCTTGTAATTTATGTATTTGATTTTTTAAAGTTTGATGGGCTCTTTCAACTACAGTTTGACCCTGTGGGTTATAAGGAATTCCTGTAGAATGAGAACAAAACTGTTGAAAGATTTTGATGTATATGCAGGACCGTTGTCAGTCTTAAGTTGTTTTGGCATACCTAGTTGTGAGAAACAAAAAAATAAACATTGCACCACATCCTTGTAAGCTTCTCCAGTTCTTGCTGAGTCTAAAATAACATGAGAAAACGTATCCACAGTAACATGCACATAAGACAATTTTCCAAAACTAGAAAAATGAGTCACATCCATTTGTCATAAGACATTAGGTTTTAATCCTCTGAGATTTACTCCTGTTGGAGTAACATTAACAAAGGTAGGACAGGCTGGATAATTCTTAATGATTTGTCTGGCCATTTCCCTGGGTAAGTGAAACTGATAATGTAAGGCAGTAGCATTTTGATGATGAATTTTATGAGAAAGCTGAGCCTGAGTTACTGCCTCAGTTTTTACTGCAGCACGTACAGTGGGTTTAGTTAAAGCATCAGTCAATTGATTGCCTTGGTGTAAAGGTCTTGGAAGGCCAAAATGAGATCTAATATGGCCCACAAAGAACTGTTCCTTCCTGTTACTAATTAGTTGTTGTAATTGAGTTAATAGCTCCAAAATCATAGTTTTGTTAGCTGGAATAGTAGCTATTTCAGTATGAGGAAACAGTCCTTGAACATAACGAGAATCAGTATACAGTTAAATCTCTTGTCTTTTAGAGCAGTAAAGGCATATAAGAGGGATCTTAATTCTGTTTTTTGTGAACAGGAGGTTTGTCATTAATTACTGCCACTGCTTTACCATTAGAAGAACCATCAGTAAAAACCAATACTGCTCCCTCAAGGGGGACTAAGGAACATACACTAGGAATAATTATAGGATTACATTTCACAAACTGCTACAATGTATTTCTAGGTAAATGAAACAAAATTTGTCCTCTAAAATCAATTAAAGCCACTTCCCAGTCATCATTAGTTTGCAACAAGGTTTGAAACTGAGTTTTGTCATATGGGATGATGATATTATCCACATCTTTTCCAAACAATTCCACACTTCTTTTTCTTCCTTTGATTATTAGCAAAGCTACTAAGTACGGACAAGATGCTAAAACTTTCTTAGAGGAAATGGGTAAATGTAACCACTCCATAGGTCCTTCCTGCCACAAGCACCCTGTTGGGGTATGAAAAGTAGCCAACATAATTAATTCCCATGGTAAATCATAATTTACTTTTTACAACCTTTGAGACTCAATGGCCTTTTCCACAAGAATTAAGGCCTGTTTTGCCTCGGGTGTTAAGACTCTGTTAGAAGTGGGAAGGGATCCCCCTGCAGTATATTGAAAAGAGGCTTTAAATCTGCAGTAGTGATATGTAAATAAGGTCTCCAAGATAAGTAAAGGGTGGGTTGGAGAATATCAGGCAAAAGGGTATGATTTTCATGAGCCAGCAAAATATCATCCATATAATGGATTAAATAGAGATTAGGATATTGGCTTCTAATACCTTGCAAAGCAGCATCCACGTACTTTTGACACAAGGTAGTGATGTCTCTACCTATTTATTTCCAAAGGGATGAGCAGGAAATGACAGGACCTTAAACAAATGCTATTTGGATCTAATAAAACATCAAACGAGAGCATAGGCAAAAATTATTAAGCAAACGATGATGAAAAAAGTTACTGTCTCAAAAAACAATGTTGGAAAAGTGAAAGTTCAGTAAATTGTATGTATTCATTGAAATTATCTATAGTTGTACTTTAACAAAGAAATATAGCCACTTTGACAAAGTTTGAAGAAAGAAAAATTGTAAACATTAGAGACATGTAGTTAGGTTGTAGCTTAAATTGAGAATTCAAAACAGGTAAATATTGGCAAGAGAAAACAGTTTCCTTTGTTTTTATCATAGGTCTGATATACTTTTACAACAATTGATATGCTAGAGGGTGAAGCCCTGGTTATTTTGACATTCTTTCTTTGTTGGATAGTAATCCTTATGCCTGGAAGGAGATTTTAAAGTTTAGCAATTTGACAGTGCTGTTAGTGAAATTAATTTACCTGGCCTTCAGGCAATTCAGAATGGGGTGGGGTAGGTATGGTTCCTGGAGCTTGCTTCTTATCTCACCCTAGAGAGACTGAATCAAGAACATGAAGAGTTTAAGTTCCAAAGTTTTTAAAAGCATGTTATAACACAAAATCACAGTAGTTATTGTAAAAGTTACTTATTTAACTAAAATGATAGCCCAAAGATTTTGAAAAGAAAAAAAAACCTCGTTTTTTGTGACAAAGACATTGGGGGAGGGGAAAAAAAACCTTGCTCTTTTGTAACAAAGACAGCAGGGGGGGTAGAGGGCTAATGGAATTTTGTCTCTTTCTTTCCCACTCTGTTGTTTAAAGAAGAAAATTCTTTTGGAGACTGTTAATTAAGAAGCTCATGTTCTGACCATCGAGTAGCATGTTGGCCTAGCATTAGTGTTCTTGATATTAATGGTAAATTTATACAAACTTTTTTGTAGCCTCGAGTGTTTACAAAATTTCTTTCACTTTTTTTTTTTACTAACTTTCACCTACCATGTTTGACATACTTATACCATTTTTTGAACCTTCTATTTTTGTTTTATACTTTCCTTAAATAACCAGAACAAAAATGTACCATGTAAAATTATTTCCTATACAATTATTTCTCTTTCCTTTATTCTCTTTTTGTCAAAAACATACCTCATACCAACAACATTCTTTACACTTTTTCAAACCTCAAAGCTTTAACTAGAGTAGTAAGTTTATATGCAATGAAAGGGTTTAGATAAGGTTCAATGTAGAAATATTAGGGAAATTCAAAAGCTAAACAAAAGGCACCCAAAAGGCCCAGTGGTGAGGGCAAAGGATAATATAAGTATTAATTTTGTTTATAATGCCCTTTCCCAATAATGGAGTTAAACACTTTGGCATAACAAGGAAGGAATGTTGAAATATATTATCTCCCAGAACACATGGAAGTAATGGCATAGTGAGGGGCCTGGATAGAATGCCCTGCACCCCCACAACTGTAAGTGGTGAAGGAAGGAGTGGACCAAGAAATTCAAGCAGAGCTGAACATGTAGCTACTGCCAAAGTGGCAGACAAAAACTGTAGCACTTCCCCCTTATGTTTGTGTTCCTGTATCTTTTCTCCTCCCGGTTGTTAAAAACTTTAAAGGCTGTGCATAATAGTTATAGTTGAGGAATTTGTGGGCCCTTTTCTAATTTTTGGAGTTTGTGCTGGTGCTGACTGAGAGATAAAATACATAGCCAAAAGAACTTGTCCCTCCAGAGAGTTTAAATTAATGTTAGTAAACTGCTACAATGTCTCAGAGAGGTAACTTGGAAACACTGCTGGATTCTCATTTGGTTTTTGAAAAAACTCTTTTGCTTTGTCACCCTTTATATAGTTAGTTAACAGGATTCATTTATATGATTCCTTTACTTTTATCTGGGAAGAAGATTGATATAGTCTCAGTTTAGATATAACTTGAAAGAAATTTATCATAAGAAAACAACAAAGAAGAATTTTTAACATCCTTTTGTCCCAGCCACCCTCTTGAGAAGAGAATGGGCTTTCCAAATACATGTGGGGGTGAGGGGGGGTGAGAAGTCTGGAGGCTGGGGTCAGGTACCATGGCCTTTGGCACCCACCCCTTCTCCGAGGGTAAAAGAGAAAGACTGAAGGACAGTGCTAGACACCACAGCCATAGATGCCAGCCCTTCCTTCCCAGATAAAGGTGGAGGGAACAGATTACAAGAAACAGGAATAGTAGAGAAAGCAGGAATTGGAGCTGTAGGAGGTATAGAAGAGGACAAAGGGGGTGAAAACCTTTCTTATTTTGTTTATATTATTAGAAAAACCAGAATTTGCCTTGAACACTTGCAATTTATATTTTAAAGGATATTGGGAGCCAGCCATGGAGGCCCACTGAGGATTAGGGATCAGGAAGGGCCATTGACCCCGAGACCACTAGGATGCATTCAGGAGCTATTTGACTCCATTTCCTCCCCCTTTCTACTCAGCACTAACCAGATTAAGCTCCTGTGAGCTCAAAACATAAAAACTCTGAGACCAGGATGAGCACAAGCTAACTTTAGAAGCTCATTGCTCCCATTCTTCCACAAACTGCAGTTTTGGCTTTCACACAACTTATAATTCAAACTCGTGTCACATCTAAGAGCCTTAGTATTGGTCACAGGCTTCTGGGTCATGATCTTAGGATTTATTGAAGGTGTAAATTGTAGAATATAGTTTTAGAAGACAGCCATTTTGTTGAAAGAATGCGGCTGATACTTGCAGGTAGCCCACTGTGAACTTTGGACTGGGCCACATTCCAAACATTCTGGGATGGACCACTTTCATTTGTAAAGTAAATACTTAAGTTTCTATAGAATTGTTTAACTTGGCATAAATCAATCAGCTTAGGATGAAAAAGGTTTACAGAATATGTCAGTCACAGATTAGGTTATCCTTTGTTATGGGATTTTTAAGATTACCATATGAAAAGGGTTTAAAGGCAATCATTGATTAAGTTTTCATGGATTAAGGTTTCTGGTGGGTCGGGGACACCCCTCCCATATCTGACTTTGTGTATAAAAGACCCGTTGCAATTCCCAGTGACACACATTGCTTCTGCACTAGGCCAGAGTCCAGTCTCTTTCTTTCTTTCTCTCTTTCTTCTTCCCCCCAATCGCCAACGCTGTCTCCACCTTTGGGGTACCCTGAACCTGGCTGGAGCTGGTCTCTGGCAAAAGGAGAATACCAAAACAGACAAATAACTAATAAAGTTAATTCTTGGGTTAAATGCCAAAAAAAAAAAAAAATTGTGCAGTGGGATGCAATTTTTCTCCAGTCTTTCAAACTTCAAATGTTGACATGCACCCTGGAGGGTCTTGTTGAAATGCAGATTCTGATTCAGTGGGTCTGATTCAGTGGACCCGAGCCATGTACAAAGGATCAGAAATGAGACTATTTCTGACTTTTTAATATTTCTAACAATTGCCCAAGTTGCTGATCTGTAACCACATATTTAATAATTCATTATAAGTGAAATTTTTAAAGATAAACTGCCAACTGTATTTTCCCTATGACAATGGCTATGAAGATTTCCCCTATTAATAATTGCTCTAATAAACAACCTTGAAACATCTAACCTTTTAGTTAGTCTGTACTATGCAAAATTTGGCTCATGCAATCATTCCTTGGCAGATGAGGAAAATTATGTTCAAGCTACCTTTTTTCCATTAAAACTTCCTTTTTCTATGACTCAATTCACTTGTGACCTTAAAAGTAAAAGCAGCTATATTTTCTACTGCTTGCCATATTAGATTTCAGCCATGCCCTAGAGTTATAAAATTGCTTCCTCATCAATTCATCCTCCATGGCACTAACATTACTTATTTTGGCTCAGGATTCAAGGGTATACTTTTAAAATAAAATGATAGAACTACAGTCTTTAGACAGCATAAATTCTTCCATGGCAATATTTAGAATCTGTAGGCTTTCATACTCAGTTTGAAAGTTTTCCCACTGATTTTCTCATGCTCATTAATCCTCGTTGTTCTCAGTTTCTTCCCTGCCTTAATCAATTGATATAATGTATAAAGTTGTGAATAAGGTAAAATTGTAACTTAAATACACTTAAAATAAGTTCCTATTTAATTTTATAATGAATTATGTGTTAAAAAAATTTCTTTGTGAATTACCATCCTCCAAATACCTGTCAACATATTTTTCAAGTTGTTTCTCATTAATTTAAATAGAATACATCTGTATTATCACTTAATGCATAACGCTAACTGTTTCTGTTTTGTTTATTTTTTCTTTATGACCATTATAGGCCAGCTTCTAGCTGCTGTTGCACCAAATCATTTGCTGCCTTAAACTTCTTAGATGGTACAGGCCATTGTTTTACCCAAAACTGACTTGTTGTTTTTCCAGGTAAGAACAATGGCCTATAGGGTAAATTTGACCTATCCTACTTTTTTATAATTTTCCTAATTTCCAGGGGATAAATATTATCATCAACAGGAGCAATGGCTAACATCGCCTGCAAGGGAACAGGGGTTGATAGGGGAGTTTTTTCACCTGGTGCCTCTTTTAATTTTGTGGGTAACCAGGAGCACTGTCCTTGCACCAAATGAAAAAAATGAGCCAATTGTGCAGAGGAAACTTTAATTCCTCCTTTAGTAAATATATGCATCATATATACTTATGAACAGCTTTCTTTCTTTAGATTCACTCTGGCTCATGATTGTATCGTGAGTCTTAAACTGCTCAGCTTTCCTAGCTCTGCCTGTCTCTAGGGGTCTGAGGCACCCTGGGTGAGGTCCTATCCATCCTGAAAAAGAAAAAGGAAGCTTACCTTGAGGCCCCGTCATTGGGCACCACTTGCGGGAGTCCAGCTCCTGCTAGGTTCAGGGTACCCCAAAGGTGGAGACAGCATCAGCGATTGTGAGAATGCAAGAAAGAGGGAAAGAGAGAGGAAGAGAGACAGAGAGAGAGAAGAGAGAGAGAGGCTTGGACAACTGCTTAGATTTGAGCAGAAGACCTTTATTGAGTGTCAACGGTGGGCTTTTATACTCATATGTCTTTCATGTGAACACAAAGCCAGGAATTTGCGGGGGCATCCCCCACCCACCAGATGTTCTTTGAGGTATGAGGAAGAAAATCCCATAACAGATGTTAACATTAATCCATGACTGCCTATAAACCCTTTTCACCCTATGCTAGTTTATACTAATACCAAGTTAAAGGATAGCCTAATAATCCCATAAAAAATGCTAACCT
Source organism: Carlito syrichta (assembly GCF_000164805.1). NCBI lineage: Eukaryota > Metazoa > Chordata > Mammalia > Primates > Tarsiidae > Carlito > Carlito syrichta. The sequence continues at coordinate 25,932 of NW_007188308.1, forward strand.
TAATCTGAGACTGACCTATGCTATAAATCTTTTTCATCCTATGCTGGTTTATACTAATACCGAGTTAAGTGATTCTATAGAAACTTAAATACTTACTTTACAACCTAAAGTGGCCCATCCCAGAATGTTTGGAATGTGGCCCAGTCCAAAGTTCACAGTGGGCTACCTGCAAGTAACCCAGCCACATTCTTTTGACAAAATGACTGTCTAAATTTGTATTTCTAAAACTATATTCTACAATTTACACCTTACTCAACTTCAATAAATCCTAAAATCACAACCCAGAAGCCTGTGACCAATACTGAGGCTCTTAGATGTGACCCAAGTTTGAATTGTACGTTGTGTGAAAGCTAAAACCACAGTTTGTGGAGGAATGGAAGCAAGGAGCTTCTAAAGTTAGCTTGTGTTCATCCCAGTCTCAGAGTTTTTATGTTTTGAGCTTACAGGAGCTTATTCTGGTTATAGTGCTGAGTAGAAAGGGGGAGGAAATGGGGTCAATAGCTCCCGAACGCATCCTAGTGGTCTCAGGGTCAACGGCCTTTCCTGATCCCTAATGCTCAGTGGACCTATATGACTGGCTCCCAACAATTGACATTCAGGCTAATTATTGAAATGTGAGAGTTGATCCCTATCATGAGGTTCTTATAGAGTTGTTGTCGTTCCTGTTTGTTTGTTGTCTTTCTTTTGGTTTTTGTGTTGGTTCATGTTTGTTTTTAAACTTTTGGCCTTACTCTTGTGAAGAACATTGTTTTTCTTTTCCCTTTTCTTCTGTGTTTAATACTTTCTTAAGTGTTTCTTGTAGAAGTGGTCTGGAGGCAGCGTAAGTTCTTAGAGATTGGATATCTGGGAAAGATTTTAACTCTCCCTTACTGATGAAGCTTAGCTTGGATGGGTAGGTTATTCTTGGTTGAAATTGTTTCTGTTTTAGAACTTTGAAGATAGGGCTCCAGGCTCTCCTAGCCTGAAGGGTTTCTGTGGATAAATCTGCTGCTATTCTAATTGGTTTTCCCTGGAAGGTAGTCTGGCCTTTTTCTCTTGTTGCCTTTAGGATTTTTTCTTTTATAGCTACTTTGTTCAGGCAAATTCTTATGTGTCTGGGAGTTGGTCTTCTCATTTGTTGTCTTGCAGGGATTCTTTGATTCTGTTGTGTTTGAATTTTCACATCACTGATGAGATGAGGGAAGTTTTCTTGGATAATTTCATGGGATGTTTGTTCCAGGGTGATCTCTGTCTCTCTTTCTGCTTCAGGAAGTCCAATTATTCTTAAGTTTGGTCTCTTGAAGTATTTGCTCATCTCTTGAACGTTTTGTTATGTTTTTTTTAAGCTTCTTTTCTATATTTTTGACAGTTTGGGTTAGTTCTATATTTTGGTCCTCAAGCTCTGAGATTCTTTCATCTACTTGACTAATTCTGCTTTCCATGCTTATCAGTTTGTTATTTATTTCATTCACAGTATTCTTTACTATGATTTTCTCAGTTATCAACTCCTTCCTATTTTCCTCTTGTCTCTCCTCAATTCTTTTTAATCTCTCTATTAATGTCTTGATATATGGGTTTGTAGTTTGAGATCAGTCATTCTGTGGGCTCCTCATTGTTTGCATTCCAGAGTCTGGTTTCTCAATGTCTGACCTTTCAGGGGTTTGTGAGAGACCCATATTACTCTTTTTTGTTTTTCTTCATTTGTGTAGCTTTTTCTCCACCCCTTTCCCTCCCCTTTTTTATTTCTGTTTTTCAGGGAAGGTGGGATTGCTTTTACTTCTGTTTCTTCAATCTCCTGTTTTTCCTCATGAGGATCCTCTGGCTTTGTTCTCTTCTGAGCCTGGACTGTGGGTTGAGGACTTTACTTTTTGCAGTTTCGAGGTTTAATTGAGGGAGAAGCTGTTATTCAGTATCTATCTGCAGATTCCAGTACCCACCAACAGGTTTATGGGCACACTGGAACCCATTTCCCACTGCCTTACAATCTGTCCATGCAGTGGGGTTTAGGTTTGCTCCCTGGAACCAAAGGAGGTAAGAAAAAGAAAAATAATGGAAGAAGGGGGGTTCAAGAGGAAGTTGGACAGAGGGAAGAGTAAGAGGGAAAACACACATACATACCAACTAATGAATGTAAAGATACACAAACCCAGAAAAGAGTAAAAAAACAAACAAAATTCCCTAAAGCATACCAGTAACCACACAAAGACAGTCCAATAAAATCATCCCTTTTGATGCATTCTTTCCCAACACAAACAGGTAGTCTAAATTAAAAAGCAAACAAAAGTGAACAAAACAGTCAAAACAATAAAATAAAAAATAAAAATAAGAAACCAGACTAGCTCTGAGGTCTTTTCTGAATGTCCAAAGTCTCTTCAGCTCTGATCTCTAACCCCTCCCCTCTTTTCTCATGGCAGGCAGATAGGGTTATTCATAGCTTGGGTCAGTTTCCTTGGCTTGCTGCCTGACAGGTCTGTCACACAGAACTGATTTGTCTGTGTCTGATTCAGCATAGGGGAGGGGCTTCTGTCTCCTGGTTTGGCGAGGTTACCTTAGGCAACAGGGCGGAGGTTGTGAGGAGATGGGCAGAGCAATGCAAATCTCTACCTGGAAAATGGCTATGGTGGGTGGGTCCTCACCAGGCATGGACTCCTCTTGACTTTCCCCAATACTTTCTCTCCACTTGTCCGGACCCCAGTCAATCTGCTATGATGAATGATGATGGTGTGTGTCCAGCAACAGACACTGGGAACCAGTGAGATAGATGGGCACTGCAGTTTGGTGTGCTATGGGTGGCTTGGAGTGGAGGAGGGATCTGGGAATTTCCCAGGCCAGAGTCAAGAGTCACAGTGGCGGCAGCTGCTCAGCACCTGGTAGCAACAACAGCAATAGTCCTTTGCTGAGGCCATAGTGCTGTGGTGGCAGTTTGCTCTGTGGGGCCAGCTATAGCAGCCACCCCCTGTGGAGGTGGTGACTGCAGGGGCTCAATGGACCACTTTCAAGAGCCATCTTTTGTGGAGCTCTTCACAGTTTGACTTGCCCTGTCACCATCTTGCCAAGTATCCTATAATACATTTTTCTATTGTACATGGGTAAGTAAAGTTTCTGGATGATGAGAGAAAGAAGAAAGAAAGAAAAAAGAGAGAAAGAAAGAAAGAAAGAAAGCTAGCTATTTTGTCCCAGTTGGTGTATTTAGTAAACTCTCTTGTTCTCTTTTCATCTTTAGTTTGAAATCATGAAAAGCTTCTTTACATTAAATTAACCTTCAGAGTTCCTGGCTGAATAAGATTTAAAGCAATAATTGCATAATAAAAGTGATTTGCCTGTCTGTATCTGACTTATTTTACTTAACATAATTTCTTTCTCATCCATTTTGTCTCATATGACAGGATTTCATTCTTTTTTAAGGTTAAATAACATTTGAGTTTGTTTGTGTGTGTGTGTGTGTGTGTGTGTGATGTTTTCTTTATTCATGCATTCATTGACAGGCATTCAGATTGCTTTCATAGATTAACTATTGTGAATAGTGCTACAAGAAATATGAGGGCACAGAAATTTCTTAGACACTGATTTTATTTTCTTTAAATATATACACAGAAGTGTGATTGAGAAACTACATGGAAATTCTAATTGTAATGTTTACAGAAATGTCATACTGTTATCCATAAAGACTGTACCAATTTATATTCTTAGTAAGAGTATACAAGTGTTCTCTTTTATCCACACTCTCACCAACACTTGTAATCTTGTGATATTTTGATAATTACCATGGTTACAGGTGTGAGGTGATACTTCATTGTCATTTTGATTTACATTTCCCTGATGATTAGTTATTTTGAACACATTTTATATATCTGATGATCATTTGTATGTCATCCTTGGGAAAGTGTCTTTTCAGATCTCTTTCCCATTTTTTTCCTTTTTTAATTTTTATTTTAAAAATATGGGGAACAATTCAAGATTAGATACATAAGTAGTTATCATACAAGTGAAGTTTGGGCCTCCCTTTTGTCCCCACTTTGCCTGGTTTGGGATCAGATACCCTTGTTGATATTATGTGCCCTCCCCTCCCTCTCCTGTCAGTGCCCTAAAGTATTGTGATAAATATTGAGTCCATTTATGAGAAAGAATATGTGGTACTCGGTTCTTTGTTTCTGTGATAGATCACTGAGAATGATAGTCACTAAATCCATCCAAATTGATGCAAAGTCCATAATTTTATCCTTATTTATGGCTGCATAATATTCCATTGTGTATATGTAACCCATTAACATCCCAATCCATTTAAATCCTAAATGGAATACCTGAAACTTTAAGAATATTAGAAAATGCAGAAAATCCAAGAGAATCTGTCAAAAACCTGCTTGTGGTGATAAAGGACTTTGGCAAAGTCTCAGGGTACAAAACAAATGTGAAAAAGTTGCATTCTTATACATCAACAACAAGCAGGTAGAGAACCAAATAAAAAGCACAATCCCATTCACAATAACCACAAAAATGAAACACCTCAGCATCTTCCTAACCAGAGAAGTGAAAGACCTTTACATTGAGAACGAAAAAACACTGCTCAAAGAAATCCAAGAAGACACAAATAAATGGAAAAATATTCCACACTCATGGAAAGGAAGAATCAACATTGTTAAGATGCTCATCCTATCAAAGGTGGTCTACAGATTCAATGCAATATCTATTAAATTACCTACAAAATTCTTTTTAGTCCTGGAAATGACAATATATAAATTCATATGGAAATATACACAACCACAAATAGACAAAACAATCCTTAACAAAAGAAACAAAGCAGGAGGTATTACCTTACTATGAGGCTTCAATAATCAAAACAGCCCGGTATTGGTACAAGAACAGGCATACAGACCAATGGAACAGGATAGGGATTCCAGAAGCAAAACCTCAATTTCTCAACCAACTCGTGTTTGACAAAGCCTCCAACAACAGCCACTGGGGAGGGGAGAACCTATTCAGTAAATGGTGCTGGGAAAACTGGCTGACCACATGCAGAATATTGAACCAGGACAAAAATTAACTCTATCAACCTACACAAAAATTAACTCTAAATGGATAAAAAACTAAACCTAAAACTCCAAACTATAAGAATCTTAGAAAATACAGGAGACACCCTTATGGAAATTAGAACTGGCAAACAATTCCTGATCAAAACCCAAAGTCCCCATGCCATAAGACATAAGATTTACAAGTGGGACCTCATCAAACTGAAAAGCTTCTGCAAAGCAAAAACACCTTCAAGAGAGTGGGGACACAGCCCAGAGAATGGGGAAAAAAAATTTACCAAATGTATATCTGACAAAGGTCTAACACAAGGATCTGCAAGGAACTCAAATGTGCCAAAAGAAAAAAAAAACAAACAGCCCCATTAAAAAGTGGGCAAAACACATGAATAGACACTTCTCAAAAGAAGACATACAGGCAGCCAACAGACACATGAAAAACTGCTCAGCCTCACTAATCATCAGAAAAATGCAAATGTAATCCATACTGAGATACCATCTACCACTAGTAGATATTAATAAAACAAACAACAACAGATGCTGACAAGGATACAGAGAAAAAAGTACACTTCTACACTGCTGGTGGGAATGAAAACTAGTGCAACCTCTTTGGAAGAGGTGTGGTGATTTCAGATAGAAGTAGAAATTGACCATCTACATGACCCAGCAATACTCTTTCTGGGAATATACCCAGAGGAAATCAAATCATTCTTTAAAAAAAAAGATACTTGCACATGCATGTTTATTGCAGTAATATTCACAATAGCAAAAACATGGAACTTACTGTGCTGCCCACTGAAAGTGGAATGAAAAAAAATATGGAACATATACACAATGGAATATTATGTAGCCATAAAGAAGGACAAGCATATGGACTTCACAGCAACTTGGATGGATTTAGAGTATATCATACTCAATGATGTGTCACAGAAACAAAAAACAGAGTACAATATATTCTCACTCATAAGCGGACCTTGAACAATTATCATAATACTATAAGAAAGGGATTGGCAGTAGTGGGAAACTGCCGGGGGAGTGGGGATGGAATTGGCAGTTGAGGGGAAATGCCAGGAGAGGGGGGTGCACACCTCATCAACAAGGGTGTCTGCATAATGAACATTTGTATATATAACCCTGAATTGTACCTCACGTCTTTAAAATAAAATTTTTTTAAAATTAAATATAAAAATTAGCTATTTGGTAAGCAATCTGCTGAGGGGTGATGAAAATAGGATGCCTTCTAGGTTCAATCTAACGTTTAGGTAGTTCTCACATTACTGGATGTTAACATTACTCTTCTAAACTGCTTTCATTTATTTCACCATTCAAAGCACTTCTATAGATCTATGATATGCAATACATTATCTCACTGTTACAAACATAAAACAATATAAATGGGACTTTACCTTAAGGAACTCATTGATTAGTGGAGGAGAAACAATAACAGGATGTAAATACTAGAAGAGAAATAAGACCAAGTATTACTGGAACAAAGGGAAAAGAGGAAGGCTATTCAGATATCATGTCCCTGAATCTCTGCCACTCCATTATCCAATGTCTCTATGACTGCATGTGTCTGATACAGCAGTTCTTTTTGGTAACTCTCATTTGGCAACTCTCTGGGTGCATGACTCAGTAAGTAAGTTTTATAACCTGAGGGTATTCTAATTCTTTCACTTCATAATTTGGTGTTAAATTAAGTCAATTTGAGTATTCTTTAATTGCTAGATGATTCTGAATATATTTGGGTTTCTTAAAAATACTTGACTTTCTATTAATATCTCCGAAATAAACATGAAATGGCATAAAAATACTGTTAGCTTATTAGCAACTGAAAGACACGAGAGAACAGTTATATATTAGGTAGGATTTTTGGTTCACAAGTAATGAAAAATGTGATTTAAATTTATTTTTAAAGGAAATGGAATATATGAGGTTAGAGTTAAAGTGGACTGCAGGTTTAGTTAGATACAATGAATTGTGATGCCAACAGGATTACAACTAGGTTTTTCTATAATTCTCTTGGCTTTTTTCTTCATATTGGTTGTATTCTTAGGCTGTTCTACTCTCATTGCAGGCATGTGGCTTATGGAAGTTCCCAGGTCTACATGCTGTAATTCACATCAAGAAAGAGAAGATCATCTCTCCTCCAAGTGTTGAACAAATGTATTGAATTTTCTTCTAAGTAGATTTCTCAGTCATTTGCCCACACTAAACAAATATCATTAGCAAAGTAAATTACTTAGGAAAATAACAGTGCCCACTGTTGGGGCTGGGTATAGGGTTAATTCTACCTAAATTAAATAGATTTGGTGAAATGGAAAGGAGTAAAACAAATGTTAGGGTTGTGACCAGTCTTCCCAATACAAACTGATGCAGTATGTGATATAGTGTAAGTGCTGAATAAATATTTGTTTTACTTTATTTATTTTTATTTTTGTTTCTAATGATTTAAACATTAAGAAAAAATCCATTCATACAGACACTTTTATGCCAAAAGAGAAAATGATATTCAAGGCATGAAAATCCTTTATACAATGATGCATTAATGCAAAACAATGGTTAAAATTATTTGACTTAATTTATAAATCTAATGTTCATCTTGAATCTTGAAGTCAATACATTTCAAGTATAGGAGAAAAAAATTTAAAGAAGTATGAGAAAAGGGTGGATGACATAGTGTATTCCAAATGGAATATATTTTTATTCTCCGCTATCTGCCTTTGTGGAAAGTATTTCTGAGTAGGATTCTTCAATTTGTTTTTTTAACTTTTTGCATTCAAGCAATACTATTTCTACTTTGCTACATTAAGTTAAAATTTGACATGCTGAGATTTCCGTGTAAAATTTTCATATTATATTATAGTCATTAGAGCCATGAACGCTCTGATACACCATAGAATTGCCTTGCAACTATACAAATATGTAGAATGCTTATAATACCATAATATTATTCAGCATCTATTTTCCTGGAGTTTCCTGCTAATTTACTCCCAAATTATTTAGAAAAGAGTAGTCATTAGTTAGACTGTACTTTTATTTTTTAGATACAATTGCTTAAATGTGTCACTTATGATTTGCTTAAGGGTGAGATCAAATGAAGTGATTTTTTTTCACTTTTCCTGATGACCTAAGTCTGAAAATGTCAAGTCTATGCAAATGTAGTATTTATAACAAATTATTTTAGGCAAGTACCTTCTGAAGAAGATGCAATGAATTTCAGCCTTTAGGAATTTTGAGCTATTAGGAAGTCTGGAATAGCACTAATAAAATGCAAACACTTATAGTCAAACCTTATTTCTGACGCTGCTGAATGGGAACTTACAGCTTAACATAACAGGCAATTTAGCATATAAATGTGTCCCATAAAAGCAAGATGTTGGCAGTTCAAAACAATAAATGTTAACCTTCGGACAAGCTGTTACTGAGGTACTAAAGTCCCCTGAAATTTTAACGAGCTTGTTTATTGTAAGAATTTCCTATAGTAAGCATCTTGCTTGATTTTATCCACTTCCATTGCAATGCCCAACTACTACTGGAGACATTCAAAAAGTTAAGCCTAAATAACTGACCTTTTCATTGGAATATTTTGGCAAAAGTTTTCATTCAACCTTTTCCCTTAACTTCTTTATTTGCACCTGTCATCTATTCTGGTAGTTCTCTAAGTACATTATAGTGGCAGCCTATTCCCCAGGACCCAGAAAAAGAATGAAATGTCTTTCTGAACTTGGAGAGTCACTTTTGATTCAAGTACATCATAGCATTTTTATAATATAAATAATACAAGGATGGTTTTATTTCTTTCTCATTTGTCTAATATAGATATAGATCATGGTCAAATCTACGTAAGAAACTTTGCCAGTTGCTCTAACCCTGAGGGGAAATAAAAATGTCTTGACAGTAGACTTCATTGAAATAGGAACCTAGTTTTAAATAGATTAAATCAGATCACTAGAGGAAATTCTTCCATGTGAATAGAAACTGAAAACTCAAGGACTACTATAATATCAAGGAAAAAGTGTCCAGGCTTTCTGCTGTCATTCATACAGCTAACCCATCCTTTTTTGAAAAACTTTTGTCTTGTTTCTCTCAGTCTTACCATCTTGGTTTTCTAACAATTTTACTGATCTTTTTCTGTGTCTTCAGCTGGCTACTCTTCTGTGGTATTCTACCTTGTAAATTTAGAGACTCTAAATTTTACCTTTGTCCTTCTTTGCTTTTTCTTTCTTTTCCTGTGGCTATTCAATTCACTTCCAGAGTGCAGTTATCCCTATGAAATTCACCCCAAAATCTGTGTATCAATCTCTCAATATTTGAGCTTCAGATATCATATTTAACTATCTGTTATTTCTCACTATCTGAATAGATTATTAATAACCTCAACGTTTTCAAAATTTAGTATGACATCTTTTTATTTTTCTTTTTTAATAGTGTATTTTAAAAATGTTTTAGGTTCACAGCAAAAATGAGCAGAAGGTAAGATAATTCCCATACACCCTTAGCCTTACACATGTAGTTTTCACCATTATCAACACCCCTTACCACAGTAGTACATTTGTTATAATTGATGAATCTACATTGACACATCATTATCATCCAGGGTACATAGTTTAAATTAGGGTTCACTCTTAATATTGTGCATTTTATGGGTTTGAATGAATTTATAATGATGTAGACCCCAAATGATTGTATTATATAGTTTCATTACTCTAAAAAGTATCTGCTCTCCACCTATTTATGCCTCTTTGTCCTCTAACTCATGGCAGATGCTAATCTCCTTGCTGCCTCCAAAGTTTTGCCTTTTCCAGATATCAAATAGTTGGAATCATATAATATGTAGCCTTTTCAGGTTGGTTTCTTTCACTCAGTAGTATGCATTTAAATTTATTCCATGTCACTTCATGGATTGATAGTTCATTTTTTTTAGCACTGAATAATATTCCAGTGACAGTGTGCCCCACAGTTTATTTATCCATTCACCTACTAAAGAACATTTTTATTTCTTCCAAGTTTTTGTGAGTATGAATCAAGCTGCTATAAACATTCCTGTGCAGGTTTTTGTGTGGACATAAAATTTCAAATCCTCTGAGTAAATACCAAGATGTAAGATTGCAAGATCATATGGCAGGAATATGTTTAGTTTTGTAAGAAACCACCAAATTGTGGCCCAAGTCAACCATACCATTTTGCATTCCCATCAGCAATAAATGAGAGTTCCTGTTGCTCTACATCCTCTCCAGCATTTGCTGCTGTTGTTATGGACTTTGACCGGTCTCATGGGTATGTAGTGAAAACTCATTGTTTTAATTTGTACTTCCCTGATGACATATGGTATGGAACATCTTCGTATATGCTTATTTGCCATCTGTATATCTTCTTAAGTGAGGTGTCTATTAAAGTCTTTATTCATTTTTAATTAGATCATCTTTCTATTAAAACTGGTAACTAATACAGTACTCGGCACTATTTTAGGTGAGTTACATAAATTAAGGTATTGCATTATCACAACAACCTTTATAGGTAGGTACTATTTTTAACATTATTCCCATTTTAGAGACAAAATAAAATGGAGGCACAGAAAGTTTTAGTGACTGCTTATGATCATATAGCTGGCAAAATATTAGAACCAGGATTTGAGCTTGAACAATCTAGCACTATAATCCTTGGTCTTAACTACTTTATTTTGTTGAAGTCCATGGTTTTCCTTACCATTTTTTCTTTTTTTTTCAGTCATCCATGACATTTGGATGCCTTACCATTTTTATAAATATTACTGCCATACTTCTCACATTAACCCTTATCATCATTTTTGACTTTTTTTCTCCTTACTCCTTACCCAACTCCTAATATCAAAGCAGTTGCAAGTTATCAAGTCTTATACTTCTACCATTTTAGGTTTGTTTTAATTTTTTGTAAGTGGAGGAATTCAACCTTTTTTTCCTGACTCCAGCCTTTTTCTATTCTAATCCAGGATTGAGGAAATTAATTTTTCTACAGTAAAGTGCTAATAAACTTTCCTCCTTTTTATTCACCAAAGGAAGGAAAAAAGCTCCAGATATGCTTTCAAGCTAAAGTTTATGGCTCTTCACAATATAGTCTCAAACTACTCTTCTAAGATTATTTATTAAATTTCTAATATATAAGATCCATATATTAGCCATATCAAACTATTCCTGTGTGGCAAACTTCTCATACAACTTTATCCCTAATCTCATAGCTCTTCGTTTGCTTGTCCTCATGCACATAAGCATAATCTCTCTATTAATTCCTATCTCTCCTAAGTACAACTCAGTTGCTAGCACTAATGATCTTCAATATGCAGGTTCAATCTTGATCATTTTAGGTGGCATAAATAAACAAGCCTACTGATATATGAAGAGTACTATTCTGTAGTTAAAAAATATAAATAGAACATTAACAAAGAAATATAAATGACCATAAAATAATGAAATAATCAATATTGTTTGTAATGAAATAAATGTATATTAAAAATAGGTATGGGTATATGAGATGGTCAGTTTCATAAACTTATGATGGATATGACCATCTAAATTGGCATAGTCTTTTGGAAATCACTTTGTCAATCTGAAATAACAACTTATAATAGCAAACAAGTAGGAAAAAGCTTAAGTATCCACCATTATGACAATCAATAAACTAAACATGGTTTATCTATTTTTTTGAGTTGGAGTCTCACTCTTTCACTCAGGCTGAAGTGCAGTGGCATGCTCACAGTCACCATAGACTTGTCCTGTGGGGCTAAGGTGATCCTTCCACCTCTGCCTTCCAAGTAGCTGGAACTACAGATGCATGCCACCACGCCTGGGAAATTTTTTTGTGCTTTATTGTAGAGACAAGGTCTCACCAAGTTGCCCAGGCCGGTCTCTAACTCCAGGGCTCAGGAATCCTCCCACCTTGGCCTCCTAAAGTGCTGGGATTACAGGCTGAGCCACCGTGCCTGGCCAGTATATCTATTTTATTCAATCTGAGCAATGTTTAAGAATAGCAGGTTACATTTTTATGTACTGAGATGGATAAGTCTTTAAGATATATTACCTAGTGAAAAAGGCAAGTTGCAGAATAGTACACATTATATTTGTATCAATGTATGTTGGGAGCCAGCCATGGAGGCCCACTGAGCGTTAGGGATCAGGAAGGGCCATTGACCCCGAGACCACTAGGATGCGTTCGGGAGCTATTTGACCCCATTTCCTCCCTCTTTCTACTCAGCACTAACTAGATTAAGCTCCTGTGAGCTCAAAACATAAAAACTCTGAGACCAGGATGAACATAAGCTAACTTTAGAAGCTCATTGCTCCCATTCTTCCACAAACTGCAGTTTTGGCTTTCACACAACTTATAATTCAAACTCGTGTCACATCTAAGAGCCTTAGTATTGGTCACAGGCTTCTGGGTCATGATCTTAGGATTTATTGAAGGTGTAAATTGTAGAATATAATTTTAGAAGACAGTCATTTTG
>NW_007188308.1:38616-76462 GCF_000164805.1 Carlito syrichta
CCTCCCACATCTGACTTTGTGTATAAAAGACCCGTTGTAATTCCCAATAACACACACATGGCTTCTACACTAGACTGGAGTCCAGTCTCTCTCTCTCTCTCTCTCTCTCTCTCTCTCTCTCTCTCTCTCTCTTTCTTCTTCCCCCCAATCGCTGATGCTGTCTCCACCTTTGGGGTACCCTGAACCCGGCTGGAGCTGGTCTCTGGCAAATGTATGCAGACAGACTACTTCATACATTGTATTTTTAAGATTATATTTATTGGTATATAAACATATCAAAGACATTTTCGTCTTGCTAAAATTATATTTTAAAATGCTTATGCACTTTGTTGTGGCTGATCTTCTAGGAGAATTTTTTGGACAGATAATTGGGAAATACATGAATATATATATAAATTTATGCATGAATTACTATAATGTGGTAAATTTAAGGTCTAATATTAATACAATATTACATAAATTTTGGTATACCCATGTTGTGCTTTGAAAGTCATATTTTTTGAAAAATATGTAATAATGGGGTGAATGTTTATAATATAGTATTATAAAACTAAAGTAACTTAATATTTTTAATACCTAACATAGGACCTGGTACTGTTGAATAAATATTGAATGAATAAATTAGTATGTAGTATCCTATTAACTGGAAAAAGAAGAGAAAGTATGCATGTCCAGAGTTTAGAAGGAAGTTAACTAAAAATTTAACAATGATTATTGATGAGTTTGGGGTGTGTGACTAAATTTTAAATATCACCCCATTCACATACATATTTATTTCAGAAATAGTCATTTGTTTTGGTAAGTAGAATACTGGTCCCACAAACATGTCCACCTTCTAATTCTCAGAACCTGTGAATATGCTATCTACATGGCAAAAAGGCTTTACAGATGTGGCTGTGATTAAGGACACTGTGGTGGCTAAGCTATCTTAGATTATCCATATCTTTTAAATTAGAGAACATTTTCCTGCTGTGGTCAAAAGAGATGTGTGATAATGCAAGAAGGGTCAGAGAAACATGACATTGTTTGATTTAAAGAAGGAGAAAGAACCACCTAATGAAAGTGGGTGGCCTTCAGAAGCTGTTAATATATTCTCCAGTACAGTCTCCAGAAAATAATTCAGAACTGCTGACACCTTGATTTTAGCTCAGTGAAACCAATACCAGCTTTCTTACCCACAGAACTTGAAAATAATAAATTTGCACTGTTTTAAACTAATGTTTGTGATATTTTATTATGGTTGCAATAGAAAATCAGTATATTTCTTGAATAAAAGTTTAAAATATAGATACACTAAATGAAAAAATCTCTAATCTCATACTCAGGTATAACTACTGTAACTATGATACATATACTTCAAGACATTTTCACACACACACACACACACACACACACACACACACACACACAACACACACACACACACACATACTGAGATACCAAAAAATGTATACATGTTTTAAGAGATTTTATCTATTTTAAGAGTTGTATTACTTTTATGTCACCATAATTAGAAGTGACTGGAAACTGATGGTAACCACTTTGTAATTGCAGAAGTCAATCAGTATATATTGAGTATTACAATTTTCATACAGTTTTTTCCGTTCTTAAAATATGTATGCAACTTTAGCACCGTGTGTGTGTGTGTGTGTGTGTGTGTGTGTTTCTATGAAGGGCAATGCAAAAATTGTGCATTTATTCTTGCATGTTTAAACATCAGTCACCTTTAAATTACCCTCCATTTGATGCAATACACCTATCGAGATGCTTTTCCCACTGCTCAAAACAGTTTTTGAATTCCTCAATTTTGGTGCCTTTTAGTTCTTCTTCCTTTTTTTTGGGGGGGGGGTTTACCTCTTCCACATTGGCAAAACATTTTCCTTTGAGGACTTCTTCATCCAGGGAAACAGAAAATGTTTCTTGGAGTGAGAGCAGGTGAATAGGGAGGGTGAGGCATTGGGGTCATGCCATTTTGGTCAAACGCTGCTGAACATTCAGTGCTGTGTGGGTAGGATGTTCATGTAAATCACCCATCATGAAATAGACAAACATGTTGAAATAATCTCCAAAAACATTCACCGAAGCTGAACGCAGCTTCTCACAGCAATGCAAACTGGTTTGGGAAAGCTTGTACTACAAGGGACTCACTCTCCAAAAATAATTCTGTTTTTTGAGGGGGTCCCCTCTCATGTATACAGATGCACACAAGAAACATATCTCAATAAAAGGCAACTCCATTCTTGTAATTGCTAAAGTCAAAACTCTCAAGGTCGCCATTGACTCTCCAATTTACCAGCTCTACCTTTGTAGTAATCTGACCACTCTCACCATCTCCAGATACCACCTAGTCCTAACCACCATTAGTATCTCTCACATAGATAATATTTAAATAGCTTCCTAATGCTTTACCCTACATCCACACTTGCCCTGCTATAGTCCATTCACCATATAACAGCTAAAATGATCCTTTATAAATATAGGCCAACCACCTTCTAAAAATGCCCCCTCTCACTCAGAATATCCAAATCTGAATATTTAATGAAAATGAAATAATATTATGTGTGGTCTTTGTGTCTGGCTTCCTTTACTTAGCATAACATTTTCAAGTTTTATTTGAGTTGTAGCATTTATCAGTATTTAATTATTTTTTGCTGAATGACATTCTATTATATGGACAAACCTTTTTTTATGATAAATTCATTAATTGATGGATATTTGGATTATTTCCACTATTGGCTATTGTGAATATTATAAACACACTTGTACAATTTTTTGTGTGAAGGTATGTTTTTATTTTTCTTGTGCATGTACCTAGAAAAAGAATCTCTGAGTCATACCATAAAACATTATTTAAACTTTTGAGAAACTTTATAAACTATTTTTCAAAGTGATTGCACCATTTTACATTCCTACAACAATGTATGAAAGTTATAATTCTTCCTCATGCTTACCAACACTTATTTCTTTGATTATAGTCATCTTATTGGTTGTGAAATGGTATTTCGTTGTGATTTTGATTGACAATTTTCTATGACTATTGATGTTGAGCATCTTTTCACATGATTATTGTATATTTGCATATTTTCTTTTGAGAAATCTCTAGCCAAATCTTTTGCCCATATTTTAATTTGGTTAAATTAAATATTTAATTTTAATTTTATCTTTTTATTATTTAATTATAGAAAGTGTGATTTGCAAATA
The DNA here is from genome assembly GCF_000164805.1 of Carlito syrichta. Taxonomy (NCBI): domain Eukaryota; kingdom Metazoa; phylum Chordata; class Mammalia; order Primates; family Tarsiidae; genus Carlito; species Carlito syrichta. The sequence goes on from NW_007188308.1 coordinate 41,818, forward strand.
TCTTTTTCTATTTTTTTTCGTATTATATGGGCTATATTTTTACTTTCTTGATGGTATCATATGTAGCACAAAAGTTTACTTTTGATGTTCAATTTATCTATTTTTTTCTTTGCTTGGTCACAGTAGGTGCAGAAAAGTTCCCATTAGTAAAAGAAAGTTTTCCCTAATATGTGAATAATTTCAAGACTCTGCATCAAACAATAATATTCCAATAGCCAAAGCAATTCGCATGAATAAGGTGAAACTAACAGCAGAAAGATTTAGTTAACTTATTAATGGGAGGAGTTACAAAATATTGTGATTTATTTCAGTAATCTGTCATATACTTAATAAATTGATTCTTCTATTGTGATTTTTTATTCAATCACTGACAACCAGGATACTGGTGCTGCTCTAAGCACAGTTCATTATACCTTTTCGTACACTGAAAATTATACTTTTGCTGTATTCTTTTAAGAGCCAAATGAACAATTTTATTGCCTTTGGCTCACCTATGCCTATCTTGTCTTATTACTTGCCACTGAGTCTACCATACTTTCAGACGGAGCCCCTCCAGATATAATTTTCGTATCATACACCTTTTTAAGGAAAACTATCTTACTCCAGTTTACCTTATAGTTTTTTGTATACTTGTCTCTGCTATTAGATCATAAATAACTTTGAGGGGAAAAATCATATATTATTTCTCTACCTCTGAAAGTCTTTCATAAGATCCTGTTTCTTGTATTTTTTCCATATTTATATAAACCACTGAACCAGGACCCAGATTCTCATAGTATTTTTTGTTTGTTTGTTTAGCCTTTTTTCTCCTCTAGGTGTACGATTTGGCTATGCAGGTGTTCAGTGAATATTTGTTCACTATAGTTGCAGTTTAGATTAGGTTTGTGGTTGTTACTACAGAATTTTCATACCTATGGAGATTCTATTAGCTACCAATTCCATTGAACAAATTGGTCCAGTAAGAAGAAGATCCAACCAATGATCACTGAACTATGTGCACTGCTCTTCTATATGTTTACTTGAAACAATCAGTTCTTTATTCTGTTTACTGTACCCTTTATTGCTGAAAATTAAAAAAAAAAGAATGTTATAGCTACATGGGAATTAAGGTAAGAGGATTCCAAAGTTTACAGTTTGGATAACTGGAGAGATCAAATTATAACCAATACAAATAGAAAAACAAATAGTGTTACAGCTATTTTAGAATTTTTCTAGTAGGCTTTCTGGTATATGCTAGAAAGCTCCCCCCTCCCCAAGAAAAATAGAAAAAAGAAAGGATTGGGAGACCAACAATCCAAAGACCTGACAAGATCATGAATTACAATTATTTAATTCAGTTATGGCAATAAACTAAGTACTTTTAATCACTCTGTAATTAACTGTTGGGAGCTGGCCATGGAGGCCCACTGAGCATTAGGGATCAGGAAGGGCCATTGACCCTGAGACCACTAGGATGCATTTGGGAGCTATTGACCCCATTTTCTCTCCCTTTCTGCTCAGAACTGTAACTAGAATAAGGTCCTGTAAGCTCAAAACAAAAACTCTAAGACTGGGATGAACACAAGCTAACTTTAAAAGCTAATTGTTCCCATTCTTCCACAAACTGTGGTTTTGGCTTTCACACAACTTAAAATTCAAACTCAGGTCACATGTAAGAGCCTTAGTATTGGTCACAGGCTTCTAGGTCATGATTTTAGGATTTACTGAAGTTGAGTAAGGTGTAAATTGTAGAATATAGTTTTAGAAATATAAGTTTAGACAGCCATTTTGTTGAAAGAATGTGGCTAGGTTACTTGCAGTTAGCCTACTGTGAACTTTGGACTGGGCCAAATTCCAAACATTCTGGGATGGGCCGCTTTAGGTTGTAAAGTAAGTATTTAAGTTTCTATAGAATTGTTTAACTTGGTATTAGTATAAATTAGCATAGGATGAAAAGTGTTTATAGGCAGTCATGGATTATGTCTGTTATGGGATTTTCTTTCTCATACCTGAAAGAACATCTGGTGGGTGGGGGACGCCCCACCTGCACCTGGCTTTGTGTTCCCATGAAAAACATGTGAGACTGACCATGCAAAATTTGGGGATAAAAGACCCGTTGTAATTCCTAATAAGTGGCTTCTGCACTAGACAGGGGTCCAGCCTCTTTCTGTCTCTTTCTCTCTCACCATTGCTGATGACATCTCCACCTTTGGGAATCTCTGGACTCTGCAGGAGCTGGACTCCAGCAAGTGGCACCTGAACAGAGACCTGAAGGTAAGCTTTCTTTTTATTTTTGGGGATGAATAGGTCCTCATCCAGCATGCCATGGACCCCTCTGTAGAAACAGGCAGAGCTAGGAAGGATAAGCAGTTTAAGAGCCATGATAGAATCATGAGCCAGAGTGAATCTAAAGAAAGAAAGCTCCTCATAGGTATTCTGATGCATATGTTTACTAAAAGAGGAATTAAAGTTTCCTCTGCACAATTGGCTCATTTTTTTTTTCATTTGGTGCAAGAAGAGTGCCCCTGGTTCCCTGAAAAAGGCACCATTAATTTAGCAACATGGACAAAGGTTGGGGAGGAATTAAAGCTTTATTACACCTCCATGGTCCAGAACGAGTGCCTGTAAATGCTTTTGCTGTATGGAATATTATTAAAGATGTTTTAAATCCACAACAGGAAGCTGATAAATTACCCACAAAATTAAAAGAAGAGCTAGGTGAAAAATCTCCCCTATCAACCCCTGTTCCTTCCAGGTGATGTTAGATAATCATTTATTCCCTGGGAATGAACAAAATTATAAAGAAGTAGGATAGGTCAAATTTACCCTATGGGCCATTGTTCTTAAGGCTGACTTGAAAAAACAATAAGCCAGTTTTGGGTAAAACAATGGCCTATACCATCTAAGAAGCTTAAGGAAGCAAAATATTTGGTGCAACAGCAGCTAGAAGCTGGCCTATAATGGTCATAAAGAAAAACAAAACAAAACAGAAATACTTAGAGTTATGCATAAAGTGATAATACAGATGTATTCTGCTTTAAATTAATGAAAAAGAACTTGAAAAATATGTTGACAGGTATTTGGAAGGCAGGGAGGAAACTGAGAACAGAGAGAATTAATGAGTATGAGAAAATCGTTGGGAAAACTTTCAAACTGAGTACGAAAGTCTACAGATTCTAAATACTGCCATGGAAGAATCTATGCTGTCTAAAGACTGTAGTTCTATCATTTTATTTTAAAAGTATACCCTTGAATCCTCAGCCAAAATAAGTATTGTTAGTGCCATAGAGAATGAATTGATGAGGAAGCAATTTCATAACTCTAGGTCATGGCTAAAATCTGATATAACAAGCACTAGAAAACATAACTTATTTTACTTTTAAGCCACTTCTATTTGTCATTCTGATTAAGGATTGTCTGGATTGGCTCTCCTGGTCAGTTAAATTATCCCAAGAGCTATCTCATTATTGGGAAATGCTCACATGAGATGAGAATCCCATTTATTCCCATGTATGGTGGCAGCTTTGCTTCTGCAGGGGGATGTGAGGAGGGGGACGGCTAGATGCCATGCTCTACATTACTCACAGACTATGCATTCAATAACATATATCTCGGAAGCCTCAAGTGAATTGAGTCATAGAAAAAGGAACTTTTAATGAAAAAAAATGTAGCTTAAACATAATTTACCTCATCCGCCAAGGACATTATCATTTCTTAATCATTGCATGAGCCACATTTTGCATAGTGCAGACGAACTAAAAGGTCAGATGTTTCAAGGTTATTTATTAAAGCAATTATTAATAGGGGAAACCTTCATAGCCATTGTCATAGGGGTAATACAGTTGGCAATTTATCTTAAAACATTTCACTAATAATGAATTATCTTATCACATTATCTACTAGAACCTTGTTATTAAATATATGGTTTGCAGATGAGCAGCTTGGGTATCACCTGGAAAATTGTTAGAAATATTAAAAAGTCAGAAATAGTCTCATTTTTGATCCTTTGTGCCTGGGTCCACTGAATCAGACCCACTGAATCAGAATCTGCATTTCAACGAGACCCTCCAGGGTGCATGTCAACATTTGAAGGGTAGTCATCGAAACCATGCCCTCTTACCTAATTCAGAAGGATCATGTTTTCCAATGGTAGCAGTGCCTTCAAAACTGCATCCCATGGATTAGTTATTTGTATGTTTTTAATATTCTCCTTTAAAAAAATAAAATAAAATAAATAAAAAATAAATAAATTGCAAGCGTTCAAGGCAAATTCTGGATTTTCTAAAAGCATAAACAAAATAAGAAAGGTTTTCACATCCTTTATCCTCTCCTATTCCTCCTACAACTCAAATTCCTGCTTTCCCTACTATTCCTGTTTCTTGTAATCTGTTCTGTCAGTCCCTCCACCTTTATTTGGGAAGAAAGGGCTGGCGTCTACGGCCATGGCACCTAGCCCTGACCTTCAGTCTTTCTCTTTTACCTTTGGAGAAGGGGCAGGTGCCAAAGGCAATGGCACCTGACCCCAGCCTCCAGTCTTTCTCTTTTACCCTCAGAGAATGGGCACATGCCAAAGGCCACAGCACCTAACCCCAACCTCCAAACTTCTCACCCCCCTCACCCCCACATGTACTTGGAAAGCACATTCAAGTTTCCACATGGCTTAATAGGTCTCTTCTCAAGGGAGTGGCTGGGACAAAAGGATGTTAAAAATTCTTTGTTGTTTTATGATAAATTTCTCTCAAGTTTATATCTCAACACTGACATTACATTGCAGATATACTGCATCATTTGGAAGCTGCTAGTCTTCATGCTGTCTCTCCCTCCTCCTCCACTAACAAAATTGTTCTCGTGGAGCCTGTTTATACTACTCACTACTCATGCTCATTCTGCTCTTCCTTGGTCCATTCCCTTTACTAGCAGCCACCGCTTCCCATGCCCTCCATTATCAGAATGCCCAAAGTTTAATTCACCTATTTGGGTTCCTGAATGCCTAATTAGGCATGTCTGGCCTCCCACCCCCATCACAGTTCAGCTCCCACAAGTAGGAACAAAACCACCTAAACTTGGCTGACAATGAAGAAGAAGAAACTCTCATTCCTCAACTAAAACATCTCACTCTTGAGAGGCCTCCACAACTGCAACTGCGTTCCAGGAGAACCTGCTAACCACCAACTAGGGGACAACTGAAAGTGCTGACATGGAATGCAAAGGACTTGGTTCGGTCTCAAAATATTTATCTTTCTCCCTCTATTGTTTTTATTGTTATATTGGCTATTATAGCATGCCAAGTGAGTTGTATTTATTTGAAAAAGTCTTATCAGTTTACCCTCTCATAATTTAAAACAGCCTTTCCAGAGATATCAATGGAAGGTCTTGCCACAAGGTATGAAAACAGCCCTACCTTGTGCCAGAAGTTTGTAGATGCAGCTTTGCAGGATATAAGAAGCCAATATACTAATCTTTACTTAATTCACGAACTGGATGATATTTTATTGACTCATTCAGATCATGCTCTTTTGCATGATATTCTCAATAAAACTGTGACTGCTTTAACCAACTGTGGTTTAAAAATTTCCCCCCAAAACTTCAGACCAATCCACCTTTTACATATCTCAGTCGTGTGTTAAGCACACAAACTGTAAGTCACCAACCTTTGAAGTTACAAAAAGACCACCTGGTGACATTAAAATGACTTTCAAAAATTATTAGGGGATATTAATTGGATTCAACCTTACTTACACATCACCACAGCTGATTTAAAGCCTCTGTTTGATATTTTGCAAGGAGACCCTTCTCCTAATTCTAAGAGACCTTTAACTTCGGAAGCTTAGGAAGCCTTGTCCCTAGTGGAAAGGGCTATTGAGTTTCAAAAAGTTAAGAGAATTGATTACAAATTACCTTGGGACTTAATTGTCTTAGCCACTTTTCACACTCCAACAGGGTGTTTGTAGCAAGAAGGACCCGTGGAATGGCTCCACCTACCAGTATCATCTAAAAAAAATTGGCTTCTCATCCTTATTTAGTAGCTTTACTTATGACCAAAGGGAGGCATAGAAGTGTTGAATTATTTGGACATGATGTACACAATATAATTTTTCCTTATGATAAGTTTCAATTTCAGACATTGTTTCAAACCAGTGATGATTGGCAAGTAGCTTTAACTGATAACAGAGGACAAATTCTGTTTCATTTACCCAAAAGTCTGCTGTTACAATTCATAAAACAAAATCCTATAACTTTTCCTCACAACTGTTCCTCAAGTCCCCTAGAAGGGGCAGACTTAGTTTTTACTGATGGCTTCTCTAATGAAAAAGCCATAACAATCATTAATAATAAGTCTCATGTGCTGGAAACTTCAGAAACTTCAGCAGAGAAAACAGAATTAAGGGCAGTTTTATATGCCTTCACAGCCCTGAAAGACTCTACATTTAATCTATATACTGATTCTTGCTATATTAAAGGACTGTTTCCTCATATTGAAACAGCTAGCAAAACTACAATTTTGGAGCTATTAACTCAATTACAACAGCTAATTAGTAACAGGAAGGAACAGTTCTTTGTGGGCCATATTAGATCTCATTCTGGCCTTCTAGGACCTTTACACCAAGGCAATCAATTGACTGATGCTTTAACTAAACCCACTGTACGTGCTGCAGTAAAAACTGAGGTAGTAACTCAGGCTCAGCTTTCTCATAAAATTCATCATCAAAATGCTACTGCCTTATATTATCAGTTTCACTTACCCAGGGAAATGACCAGGCAAATTGTTAAGAATTGTCCAGCCTGTCCTACCTTTGTTAACGTTATTCCAACAGGAATAAATACCAGAAGATTAAAACCTAATGTCTTATGGCAAATGGATGTGACTCATTTTTCTCGCTTTGGAAAATTGTCTTCAGCAATTATTCCTTTGTTTTTCACAGTTAGGTATACCAAAGCAACTAAAAACTGATAACGGTCCTGTGTATACATCTAAATATTTTCAATGGTTTTGTTCTCAATTTAATATCTCTCATTTCACAGGGATTCCTTACAATCCACAAGGTCAAGCCATAGTTGAAAGAGCCCACCAAACTTTAAAAAATCAAATAATTAAATTACAAGAGGGGAAGTTTAAGTATAGCTCTCCTCACCATATTTTAAATCATGCTTTATTTGTTATAAATCATCTAAATTTGGATTCTTTGGGCAATTCATCTATGACTAGACACTGAAACCATTGATCCATTGACCAAGACGAATGGTGAGGATCAGACCAATTCAGAGGAATAAAATGCGTGAAGTGGTTTTCATCAACTGCCAGCAGGAGGAGCTATTCTTATTTTTGGAGAATTTGTCTGCCACAGAACAAGATCTACAACATGAGAAACCATAACGTGCCAGATGAGAAAGCTCTCCTTACAGGACGAAAATTCCCACCCTAGGCTGTTCCGGACAAGATAAACTACACTCAGGTGAAGTATCTTCAGCATTCGTCATCCCCATCTGCCAATGTGGGAACAAATGGAGTGTTTGGCTGAGGAAGCAGGAGACATGGTAACTTCTCAGCAGATTCCTGTAGGACCGGTAACCTTGTTTTTGGCCAAACTTTGTTTTGCTCTCCTTATGAGTTCATATATGCCTAATCCTCCAACATTCCAACCAGTTACTTTGGGTAATGAGGTCTAATTTTGATTATTATAAGATCTTTTGTTTAATGTCATCTCTTAAGTCTCTTATCACTGATAGTCCCAGTCAAAACGAGTACAGGGAAACTTGGTGGCTGGAAATGCTGATGCCTGGAGGATCGGATCCTACCCTAGATGCAAGGGCTATACCACTTACTGGTTTGACTATTTGCCTCCAAACAACACAGAAAAGGATTAGCTGCTCATTTCAGGGAGACTGGTTATCCTAAATGGAGAGACTGTATATAATCCAAAGTGGACTATTTTTTTTACCTTGTGAAAGACTGCCTATTAATGACTGGGACTTGATATCCCCAGCCCTGTGAGAGAACATGTTAATGGATGGGTGGCTCTAGTTTTAGCAACAACTGTGGGCAATAGGCAGGTCATCCAGCCTCACTTGTGGAGGGCTGTTGCTGTTATTAAGCCAGTAATTTTAGCCCGTCCCCAAGGAGTTCATTATTATAAAATAGGTGCCTGCCTACAATCTCCTTATGTTTTCTTGGCATGGAACTCACATCAATCTTTGGTCATCTAACCACAAAATAATGTTTATAAAATTACTTGTAAACAATGTACTTTAACCAGTTGTTTGACTGATGCTCCTTATAAGAGATTTGTTATTCTCAGACAACCTCCTTATTTAATGGTTCCCATGCACCTGTCATCTCATTGGTATGATGAGTATGGTTAGTTAATTCCCTTTTGGAAAGACAGAAAAGATTTTTGGCTACTTTAATTTTAGGAATTACAGCTTTAATAGCTACTTCTGTAATAGTTTCAGCTGTAGTGTTATCTAAAGAAGTACACACAGCTACGTTTGCTGACCAATTGTCTAAGAATCTCTATAGCTTTAGCTACTCAGGAGATTATTGACCAGAAAATGGAGAGTAAAGTTAATGCTTTGGAGGAGGCAGTTTCAACTGTAGGACAAGAGCTTGTGACTTTAAAAATTAAGTTGGCTCTACAATGTCACTCAGACTTTAAGTGGATTTGTCTCACTCCTTTGGAAGTGAACAAATCTGCACAGTTGCTGAAAAGCAATTCCGGTCCACTGAATTGGCTAGTTTTCATTTAATAATTTTTCATCATTTGCTAACCAAAAATCATTAATGTCTATACTCATCAATGTGGGCATTTGTGGAGCCGTGATTCTTTTGTTGTTGTGTTTACTCCCATTCATCTTCAGAGTGCTAAAGAAGTGTCAGCTCAATACAGAGTTTAATGGTTTCATGTTAAAAAATAAAAAAAGGGGGAGATGTTGGGAGCCAGCCACAGAGGCCCACTGAGCATAAGGGATCAGGAAGGGCCATTGACTTTGAGACCACTAGGATGCGTTCGGGAGCTATTGACCCCATTTCCTCCCCTTCTCTACTCAGCACTATTACCAGAATAAGCTCCTGTAAGCTGAAAACGTAAAAACTCTGAGACTGAGACAAACACAAGCTAGCTTTAGAAGCTCCTTGTTCCCATTCTTCCACAAACTGTGGTTTTGGCTTTCATACAACTTACAATTTAAACTTGGGTCACATCTAAGAGCCTCAGTATTCGTCACAGGCTTCTGGGTCATGATTTTAGGATTTACTGAAGTTGAGTAAGGTGTAAATTGTAGAATATAGTTTTAGAAATATAAATTTAGACAGCCATATTGTTGAAAGAATGTGGTGGCTGGGCTACTTGCAGGTAGCCCACTGTGAACTTTGGACTGGGCCATATCCCAAACATTCTGGGATGGGCCACTTTAGATTGTAAAGTAAGTATTTAAGTTTCTATAGAATTGCTTAACTTGGTATTAGTATAAACCAGCATAGGATGAAAGAGGTTTATAGGATAGGTCAGTTTTGGATTAAGGTTAGCGTTTGTTGTGGGATTTTTAGATTATCCTTTAACTTGGTATTAGTATAAACTAGCATAGGGTGAAAAGGGTTTATAGGCAGTCATGGATTAAGGTTGACATATGTTATGGGATTTTCTTCCTTATACCTGAAAGAACATCTGGTGGGTGGGGGACGACCCTCACACACCTGGCTTTGTGTTCACACAACTTACAATTCAAACTCAGGTCACATCTAAGAGCCTTAGTATTGGTCACAGGTTTCTGGGTCATGATTTTAGGATTTATTGAAGTTGAGTAAGGTGTAAATTGTAGAATATAGTTTTAGAAATATAAGTTTAGACAGCCATTTTGTTGAAAGAATGCAGCTAGGTTACTTGCAGGTAGCCCACTGTGAACTTTGGACTGGACCACATTCTGAACATTCTGGGATGGGCCACTTTAGGTTAGAAAGTAAGTATTTAAGTTTCTATAGAATTGTTTAACTTGGTATTAATGTAAATTAGCATAGGATGAAAAGTGTTTATAGGCAGTCATGGATTAAGGCTAACATCTGTTATGGGATTTTCTTCCTCATACCTGAAAGAACACCTGGTGGGTGGGGGTCGCCCCTCCTGCACCTGGTTTTGTGTTCACATGAAAGACATGAGACTGACTGTGCAAAATTTGGGGATAAAGGACCTGTTGTAATTCCCAATAAATGACTTCTGCACTAGACAAGGGTCCAGCCTCTTTCTCTCTCTCTTTCTCATAATCACTGACGCCGTCTCCACCTTTGGGAATCTCTGGACTCTGTGGGAGCTGGACTCTGGCAATTAACATATTTTTAATTTTAAAATTATGTCTATCCACTTAATATTTTTCTTATTGAAAATTGAATTCACTCAAGCTATAAATGAACGAACTCACCAGCCCCATATTATTTAGATTCCCTCAATGAACAGAAAACTTTAGACTCTCTTGCTCTTGCTTCTAGCAGTTTCAAAAGTTCTAAAAGAATAAAAATCAGCTCATTGTAACTATATTCTGACAAAAATAGGTATTAAACAAAACTCTAAAGAACTTCTAAATCTACTTTCCATACAGAAAATTTCTTCATTATTTGTTGTGGATGAGTCTCTTTCTCTTTCTCTGTCTCTCTCTCTCTTTGTGTGTCTCTCTCTCTGTCTCTCTCTCTCTCTCTTTCTCTCTCCCTCTCTTTCTCCTCTCTCTCTCCCTCTCTTTCTCCTCTCTCTGTGTGTGTGTATGTGTGTGTGTGTATGTGCGTTTGTGTGTGTGTTTGTGTGTATACCTGAAATGGTATATTTTTATAAACTACAAGTCCTCTCATATACTTTAAATCCCCTCTAGATTACTTATAATACCCCCAAAAAATATGTAAGTGCTCTGAAGATATTGTTATAGTATATTGTTTAAGGAAGAATGTCAAGAAAAAAGATATGTACATATTTATTACAGATACGACCATCCATTTCTTCCAATTATTTAAGATCTGCAGTTGATTGAATCCATGGATGTGAAACCCACAGAAATAGAGGGCTGACCATACATACACACACACACACACACACACACACACACACACACACACACTAGTTTAAATGTGTTAATTTTGTTGCTCCAGTCTTTCATAGCCTCACCAATTTTAATGTTTGTTGTTTAAACTTTCAAATTAAAAATTTAAAAAATTGGTAACAGTAATATCTTTATACATATGGAAAATTATGTCAGGGAAGTTTTATTTGCCAATATGACATGAAGAACCCTTCAAAAATAAGTTATAGGTGAGTGAGATATGTTATGTTTCAATTATTATTCAAATTCTGTACAGTATATAATAATATATAGTACTAACTCACATTTTTATCTAAAGCCTATGCTAAACAATAATTGCAGGATTATTATCATTATTATGAATGTTATCATTACTGACATGACATCATGACCATTGATACCATTTATTGAGTTTTATTGAATGGTAGATACTATACTGAATATTTTATATATACAACTTCATTAATTTCTTAGGAATGTCCTTTGAAAAAAGTAATAAGAAAGTGGTCACTTGTAGATGAGAAGACTGTAGCAAAGAGTTTATGCAACATGTCTTAAGTAATTAAATAGCTTAGTGTCCTAGAATTGGAAAGAAGTATGTCTGATTTTAAAGCCTGTGCTCTTTACCTCTGTTCTATTTACTTCAATGCATAACCAACTTGATTTTTTACACTTTTTCTCATACAAATCATCCTTCTTATATATAAATGTAGCTATAGTGCTGTGGTGGGGTGGGGGGAGCAAGTGGTTGTGGATGTGTGTGTGCTGGCATGTTTTTTGTGCGTGGTCCAGACACAGGTTCCTTTCTTTTCCTTTGATCCTCATACCTGAACCTAGTTCACACAGACCAGGCTGATCTGTCGAAGTTGTGTTTTTCTAATGTGCCTTGACACAGAGATGAAACTGAAGAAAATGCAACTACATTTTTCACATTTCTTGTCTTTATGTACCTAGAAGATTCACTTCATGTTACAGTCACCTCATTGTGGCCCACATTGAGCAAGGGATGATGACCGGAATTTGCAACATGAAAATAAAACAAAGAAGGTCCAAATAAGAAGTTTGTTTCAAAACTGTACCTCCACACTTCTTTGAATAGCCCCAAATTTTAAAAAAATGTTATTTTTTTTCCTGTAGTGTAGAAAGATTATTTCACTACAATCCATGCATAAAAGGAAGATCTTAAATATATCAGGGCAAATAATCTTAACTTCTTTCATATAAGTATTTCAAACAAAATCTAATCTTAGTATTTCTGGATCACTTAGGCTTTGCATAAGACTTTTTAATGCTAAATTTGACTTCTATGTGGAATTTAAGAACTTATTTCCTCTTAATATTGCATTTTTTTTTGAGTTGGAGTCTCACTCTGTCACCCAGACTGGAGTGCAGTGGCCGCACCCGGCCACCGCAGCCTCGACCTGCTGGGCTCCGGCTATCCTTCCGCCTCAGCCTTTTGAGTAGCTGGAACTACAGGCATGCGCTATCACGCCCGGCTAATTTTTGATTTATTGTAGAGATGAGGTCTCACTGCCCAGGAGGGTCTCGAACCCACGGGCTCAGGCAATCCACTCACCTCAAAGGCGCGGGATTACAGGCTGAGCCACCGAACTCAGCAATATTGCATATGTTTTACTCATCAGGGTCATTATTACTCAAATTTCATTTTGACCTATTTTTCTATCCCTGACAAATATGTTCTCAATTTTTTATTTCACACTAAAATAAATTTATTCATAACTGCTTGAAGTGTATCCAGCCCAAGTGTATCTACACACTAATATAAATCAAAGTGCAATTTTTAGAGGCAAATTATGGAATCTCAAGCATTAGACTCAATGTAAGCATTAGTCATCAATTACAATGTTTACTGACAAGACCATTCTTTCATAACACACATAGCATATCCAGTTGCTCTTACATTTTTTTTTTCTGCGTCCTGCAAAGGTTATTATTATTTGATTACCAGAGATTAATTACTTCAGTTTTCTCTGTTCCATATACATGTCTATTTTAATGAAAAAAAAATAGCTTTTATTTAGAGTTAATGCACAAATATGCACTGTATATGTTCAATTTGATGAGACTTTATTACCACTGTTTCCTCATGAAAGATGCAAAAAACCCGTTGAGGAGACTGCAAATGAGATGCAGTCTAATTTAGAAGACATCGGTTTGGATCCTACAATCAGATGACTCAAGATTGAAACTACATCACTTGCAATTATTAGATGTATAGCATTTAACAAATAGGAATAAGAATAGGAGAGTTAAATAAAATATTGTAGGTAAAATGTTTGTCATACAGCAAGGATTCAGTAATTTTTAGCCAAAATATAAACTACAATAAAATCTTTAGAGTACATGCACCTAGATTTCATAGTCTTGTTAAGAACTAGATTATGTTATCAGTCAATTAAACTTTACTTTCCATAGCCAAAATTATATTTACAAACTATTTATATTTTACAAAGTAAAGAGTTTTAGTAATGACTAGAACAATTTAGACCCTAAAGCCAAATGTTCTTGATTTCATGTATTCAAATTTTTCATATAAAATCTGGATTAGAACTCTGCCAATGTTTGGGTGAATCACATGCTAGAAATTTTGGTTTAGTTTTGCATTCTTGATTATTCATTAAGTATTTTTCTAACTTAACATCTACTATGTGCCATGACTATATTTGTTATATAAGTATAAAGTTTCATGGTATATTGCCTATGTCTTCAAGTAATGCACAGGTTTAGTAAAGAAGGTGGATATATAAACAGCTAGTAGTAATACAAAGCTGTGAATGCAAATAACTTGTTATAAAAAATACAACTAACAAATGACATAAAACAGGCTGACCTGAGTCATGATAATGATTATTGCGGAATAGTAAGATTAAACTTGATCTCATGAGCAATAGCAAAAATAGAATATCTTATTCTTAGGGAGATTGGTGCCAGTCTTCCCTCTTCTCATAATGGCTGGTAATACTTTGTCACTTTTTGTTATGTGAATATGAGCTATGATTGTCTCTTCTGTAAATTTGTATAATATGTTACATTTCAATATTTGTTTGAGAAATTGTTCTTTTATCTGACAAATATTTATGCAATTCTTATTCTGTAAGGCAGTGTGGTAGATGCTGGATTAAATATGACAATGTGAATAACACATATGATGTATGGCAGGCCCTCAGTAAAAACCAGTTATTTAAGTGGGTCTCGAGTAATAATAATAAACTAATAAGAGGTATAACATGTTGAATATTTTCTATGTTACACATTATATCACTTTTGAATACTCACAATGACCAAAGGAAATGGTTAATAAATATATTTGATGTGTTAGTCCAGCATTTACCTTCAATGTTTGCAAATGTTTCCTCCAACTCCCAATAAAGGAACAGACTAATATAGTCTCACTTGTGTGAGGTTGTAACCCAGGCCATTAGTTACCACTGAAGAATGAGTAGTGATTACCTAACTAAAAATAAACCAATCAGATTTTCTCTATCATTAATTGAAATAAGAGATAAAATAATTTAAAAGTTGGTAAATACTGGGCAGTAAGCTCATTAAGTCTCAAATCTTTCAGTTATTTTAGCTATATACATGCACAGAAAGCAGGTCAGTAGAGAGTAGCAGAAAAGAACCAGAGCTGCAGAGAGAGAATAAATGAGAATAGAATTTGTGGCAGGAGGGGATGGAGAGGGAACAAGGGAGAAGAGTTTGATGAAATTAGATTAGAGATCCCTGTGATACTGTCCTTTCAGTTTAAGCAAGCTTGATGTCTGTAACCATAATGCTCTAATATAGGCAAATAGTCTTACTTTTATAGATGAGGAGTTGTGCTCAGAAAATGTAAGCAAAATTGTTCAGGGTCACAAAGTTTGCATACTGCAGAGATGTGAGTCAAACAAGATTTGCCTGACATCAAGTTCTTTTCTTTTAACTATGCAATACTACTAGCTAACTTTTCTGTATCATATTTTCCCGTATAAAAAAAAAACAATTAAATAATTATAATTTTTCAGGTCTGCTTTGAGAATTAGATGACACAGTTTATATAAAATGTCTAGTACAGTGCCTGGCATTTAATAGCTGCCCAATAAATGTTATTTATCTTCTTACTTTTGAGATGACTAATATAGGTATTGATGTTCTTCTTATACAAGTAAGCTAAGAAAGATGAAATTTAAAGTAACTTAAGGCTAAAGCACTTATTTGTTGAAGCTGAACCTAATGTTTCTTCTAGTGAAGCATGCTGCTTTTGATTAATTAAATTGTTAGCTTCTTGATTAAAAACACAGATTCAGGCATACAGTATAATTTCATGTTTAGAAACATACAACTTGAGGTAATTGTTAGTTGTTAAAAATTCTTATTAATTTCCTCTTGAATTTTTCCTTTAAATGAATTATCTAGAAGAAAAGTAACTGAAAGATACTATCACCTTATGCAACATTCCATTGTTTTTAGTGATTACTATCTTGTTTATTCATTTGCTTTTTTATTTTAAATATGTAATTGACAAATAAGTTTTAGCTCTTCAAGGTGTACAATATGATGACTTGATATACAAATGCATTATGGTATGATTATCACAGCCAAATCAACACATCAATCACCACTCATGCAATACCTTAGATTCTCTGAACTTGCTTCTCTTATAACTGAAAATTTGACTCTTCAGCCAAAATCTCCTCATTTTCCCCAACCCCTAGGCCCTAGCAACCACCATTGTATTATATTATTCTATAAGTTTGGATTTTTGAGATTACATATATAAATGAGATTATACAGTATCGATCTTTCTGTGCCTGGTTTATTTCACCAAGGTAATGTCCTCTAGGTCATTCGTGTTGCTTCAGATGGCAGGATTTCCTTCAGTTATGGCTGAATGAGATCAAATTGTATACTTGTACTATGATTTCTTTATCAATTCATTTGTTAATAGACACTTGTATCCAAATCTTGGATATTGCAGAGAATGCTGCACTGAAAACATGATTAAGAAATCTCTTGGAGCAAAGAACCAAATAAAAAGCCGAACTCCATTCACAATAGTCACTAAAAAAAAAATACCTCGGCCTCTTCTTAACCAGAGAAGTGAAAGACCTTTACAATGAGAACTACAAAACACTGGTGAAAGAAATCCAAGAAGAAACAAACAAATGGAAAAATATTCCACACTCATGGAAAGGAAGAATCAACATTGCTAAGATGTCCATCCTACCAAAGACAATCTACAGTTTGAAGGCAATATCCATTTAGTTATCAACAACAATCTTCTCAGACCAGGAAATGACAATATATAAATTCATATGGAAACACAAATGACCACAAATAGCCAAAACAATCCTTAACAAAAGAAACAAAGCAAGAGGTATCACACTTCCAGACTACAAACATTACTATGAGGCTACAATAATCAAAACAGCCTGGTATTGGTACAAGAGCAGTATACGGACCAATGCAGCAGGATAGAGATTCCAGAAGCAAAACCTAACTTTCTCAATCAACTCATCATTGACAAAGCCTCCACCAACAACGACTGGGAGAGAAGACCCTATTCAGTAAATGGTGCTGGGAAAAACTGGCTGACCACCTGCAGAAGATTGAAATAGGACCTCTACCTATCAACCTACACAAAAATTAACTCTAAATGGATCAAAAACTAAACTTAAAACCCCAAACTATAAGAATTTTAGAAAATGCAGGAGACACCCTTATGGAAATTAGAACTGCAGCCAATTCCTGATCATGCCATAAGAGATAAGATAGATAAGTGGGACCTTATCAAACTGAAAAGTTTCTGCAAAGTAAAAAAAAGGGGGGGAGGGGGAAGAGTGGGTATACAACCCACAGAATGGGAAAAAAAATTTCCAAATATATATCTGACAAAGGCCTATCATGCAGTATCTACACAGAACTCAAACACACTAAAAGGAAAATACAACAACAAAACAAACAGTCTCATTAAAAAGTGGGCAAAATACATGAATAGACACTTCTCAAAAGAAGATATACAGGCAACAAACAGCCACATGAAAAAAGTGCTCAGCCTCACTCAGCATCAGAGAAATGCAAATCAAAACCACATTGAGATACCACCTAACCCCAGTAAGAATGGTCATCATTAAAAAAACAAACAGCAGATGCTGGCAAGGATGTGGAGAAAGAGGAATGCTTCTACACTGCTGGTCAGAATGCAAACTAGTGCAACCTTTTGGAAAACAGTGTGACGATTTCTGAAAGAACTAGAAATTGACCTTCCATATGACCCAGCAATTCCCGTATTGGGGATATACCCAGAGGAACTCAACTTATTCTACAAAAAAATACCTGCACATGCATGTGTATTGCATCACTATTCACAATACAAAACATGGAACCAACCTTGCTGTCCATGGAAACTGGACTGGATCCAAAAATGTGGTACACACAAGGGAATATTTTTCAGCCATAAAGAAAGACAAACATATGGATTTTGCAGCAACTTGATGGATTTAGAGTCTATCATTCTCAGTGATCTACCACAGGAACGAAGAACAAAGTGCCATTTGTTCTCACTCACAAACGGACCTTGAACAGTTATCATAATACTGTAAAAACGGGATTGGCAGCAGTGGGAAACTGCCAGGGGATGTGGGGTAGGATTGGCAGTTGAGGGAAACTGCCAGGGGATGTGGGGTAGGATTGGCAGTTGAGGGAAACTGCCAGGGGATATGGGGTAGGATTGGCAGTTGAGGGAAACTGCCAGAGGAGAGGGGGCACACCTCATCAACAAGGATACCTGCATAATGAACATTTGTATACCTAACCTGAATTGTACCCCACATCTTTAATTTGAAAACTAAATAAATAAAAGAAAGAAAGAAACAAAGAAAGAAACAGCAAAGAAAGAAAGAAAGAAAAAGAAAGAAAGAAAGAAAAGTAAAGAAAAGAAATATCTTGGAGATACTAATTACATTTCTTTTGGGTATACACCCAGAAGTGGAATTGCTATATTGTATGGTAGTTCTATTTTGGAGACATCTCCATACTGTTTTTTTATTACTGTACTTATTTACATTACAACTGAGAAAGTACAAGGGTTCCCTTTTTTATTTTGCATCCTCATCAACATTTGTTATCTTTTATCTTTTTTTTTTAATAGTCATCCTAACGGGTGTTAGGTGATAGCTTAATACAGTTTTAATTTACATTTTACTGATGATTAGTGATGTTGAACACTTTTTCATATGCCTTCTGTTTATTTGTATATCTTCTTTTGAGAAATGTTTCTTCAGGTTCTTTGCCTATTTATAATCAGGCTACTTGGGGTATTTTTGCTAGTGAGTTGTTTGAGTTCTTTATATATTTAGGTTATTAAACCTTTATCAGATATATGGGTTGCAAATACTTTCTCTCATTCCATTGGTTTGTTTTTCATTTTGCTGATGGTTTCATTTGCTGGGCAGAAACTTTTTAGTTTGAAGTCATCTTACCTGTTTATTTTTGCTTTTGTTTCCTGTGCTTTTGATGTCATATCAAAGAGATAATTGATAAGACCAATGCCAAGGAGCTCTTTCCCTATGCTTTCTTCTAGAAGCTTTATAGTTTTGGATGTTACTTTTAAGTTTTTAATCCATCTCAAGTTATATTTTGTATATAGTATAAGCAAATAATTTTTAAAAATCCAAATTGAAAAAGAAGCTGAATTGTCTCTATTTTCAGATGATATGATGCTATATATAGAAAACCCTAAAGACTTCAGGAAAGAACTGTCAAAACTAATAAACAAATTCAATATAGTTGTAGGGTAAAAATCAACTCACAAACGTTCATTGTGTTTCTTTATACTAACAATGAACTATATGATATATGACCAAATGTGCTTAAATGATTCAATTTACAGTAGCTTCAAAAAGAATAAAATAAAGTATTTAGGAACAAATTTAAGCAAAGATGTGAGAAATCTACACTGAAAACTATAAAACATTGATGAAAAGATGGAAAAAGACATAAATCAATAGAAAAATATTCTGTTTTCATAGACTAAAAAAATCAATAATTTTAAAATGTCCATACTACCAAAAGTGATCTACAGATTCAGTGCAATCCCTACCAAAATTCTAGTGTCATTTTTCAAAGAAGTAGATAAGCAATTTTAAAATTTGTGTCAAACCACAAAATACCCAAATAGTCAAAACAATTTTGATAAAGAAGAGCAAGCTGAAACGCATTATACTCCATTATTTTGAACTATATGACAAGACTGTAGTAATTAAAACTATATGGTACTGGCATAAAAACAGACACATAAACCAATAGAACAGAAAAGAATAGAGAACCAAAAGTATACCCAAATATATTTGTCTAACTCATCTTTGACAATGATGTGAATAATATGAAATGGGAAAAGAAAGTATTTTCAATAAATAGTGGTGGGAAAACTGGATATCCATATGCTAAATAATAAAATCGAACCCTTGTCTAATGTCATGTACAATAGTTAACTGGTTTGCTTTTCCAGATACTTTTAAAATAAGAAATGAAAGGCAATTATCAGATAGAATAAAAGCTATTTAAAACTAGAATAAATCATCTTTTTGCAGTACTTAACCTCAGATATATTAGTACTAACATTTTATTTTATGTGTAGGCAAATCAAAGCCTTACACAGTATGCTTATTTTTTAAAAATACAAAATTATATTATTGAGAAATGTTTACATTGAATTGGATAAGATAATTTAATTCAATTATGATTTTAATATAAATGAAAAATGTGAATTTCAAATATTTGTGTAAGCAAAATTAAAGACTTTTAGATTTTCTGAGTTTTTCCGTGATATTAATACACTTTCTGCTGGAAATACATTATTATCAAAGACAATTTTACTGTGAGTCTTTAAAAATTCATTTTTGATGATTGTTTTTTCTTAAGAAATTTATATTAAATTATAATACATGCATAATTTTAAATTCCAGTTATTTCAAAAAGCAGACATCAGCAATCAACTTCTAGTTTTAAAAGGTAAATATCATTATGAAATATTGAGAGTTTATTTGCTTATGAACAGTTAAAACATTAGCTATTTAGATCAGGAGTTGGCCAAAATTTTCTGCAAAGAGGATGATAGTAACTATCTTAAGTTTTATTAACCTCATGATCTCTGTTGCAAGCTACTATTTATTTCTGCCATTGCGGTGTGAAAGTAACCAAACTTGATACATAAACAAATGAGTAGGGGTGTATTCTAATAAAATTCTATTTAATGACACAGCAATTTGAGTTTCATATAAATTTTATGTGTCAGAAACTATTCTTTAAATTTTTTTCAACTACTTAAAATATAAAAAAAATTAGATTGAGGACTGTATAAAAACAAGCGAAAGCCAGATTTAGCCCATTGTTATAGTTTCCTGGCCCTTTATTTAGGTAACTTTTAGTTTCCATAGCAGGACATCCTCTATTGAGTGGAAAACAGCTAATGAGAATTAATATAAGATCATACAATTAACCATAAATAATTATGTCTAATTCTAATTAAGTTATAATCAAAAATAAAGCAGTAGTATGACTAAAGTTCCAGTGCTAGCAACATCTCCTTAATCAAAAAACAAAAGCATAGCAGTCAACTTCTATTTTTCTATGAAATAGTATGGGTAATGGAAATTCCTAGACCTTTTATATTTTTACCACAGCCATTCTACCTCTACCCGAAGACATTTTGAAGATTCTGTCAACATATGGAAAATTAACTAATTCAAGTACCATTTCTTGTCTATGGACACACCACCATGAATGCACCCAATCTTATCTCAAATACCATTTCTTATTCTCAACTTTCATGAAAATGCTAGTAAGTGATGCTATTAATAGATGGATAATATAAAGAACAATAAAATTAAACACTTAGAAATATCTACTAGTAAGTCACTCAATTGGACAAAATTGAACTAGGTATAAACATATCTGCAGCAATATATTAAAAATTTTGGAAACATTATGCAACAGATTTAGAAGGGCCTTTTATGCTGTGTGCTGGTCAAGACGGACTAGATTTTGATGCAATATCAAAGAATCTCACAATCTCATTAACTTAAAGCAACAAAAGCCAATGCTTCTTCATGTTACATGTTTATCACAGTTTGGCTTGGATCTGTGTTCTATATTGTTGTTTCTCTGGGACTCAGGCTAAAAGAGAAGATACCATTCAGGATGTTTTGAGTCATTGCAATAAGGGTAAGGAGACTGTAGAGACATGCACTGCCTCTCGAAGCTTTCACTCAGAAGTAAAACACAGTATATCTTCTCACATTTCACTGGTTAAAGCTAGTCTAGTGGACATGGTTAATTCTGTGGGGCTGGAGACATACAATCTCATTGTATGAATGGAATAAACAAGGAGGACCATAAATAAATAGCAAATATGAATAATGACTACTATAGTTTGCTCTTCTGGTTCACTCCCTTTTTCCCACAGAATATCATTACTATTGCCTTGGAGAGAAACACAAATATCTGGTGACTGTGGAGTACAAAATCCAAGATCTATGAGTAAAGCTCAGCCATTCTTATGTCAGATCTAGATATGACTCTTTATCTGAAGATTTTTGAAATATAAAGAAAAATTATCTGCTTCCTGCATATACACAATATACAATGGTCAAAGAGAGACAAGACACTCCAAATAAATACCTTACTAGGAAGGGGAGAAAACAGAAAACATATACATGCCAGCTGTTAAAGTTTTTTCCTAGTAGTGATCTACATCAGTTCTGCTCATATTTCATTGGTCAAGCCAAGTCACATGGCTATACATAACTTAAGAAATTTGGGAAAATGCAATTCTAACAAGACTGGAAAGAACAGAGTTTGGAATAGTGTAGAGCACTCATGATTACTATAATTGGATACATAAGGATGTCTGAAATCACAATATCAAAGTAAAAAAAAAATACTGTCTCCTTCTATGCCTTGAAATGCAGTCTTCACTTGTCAAACCATGAGTACATCCAATCTTTTGATCAGACCACAGGGAGAGATTACAAATTTGCTTTATTATTTAAGGCCAGACAGAGGTGAGTTTTGAACATTTTTACACCATGTATTAGAAGGAGTATAGACAAAAGACTAAGTGCTGTGATAGTTACAGCAAAGGAAATGTCAAGTAAGTTAAGATGCATCCTAAATTTATTTTTCATGTTTAGCAGAACATCATTTTTTCCTCTTCTTTGCTTAAGATATCTTGTTTCTTGCATGTCAGAGTTTTCAAACTTCATTAGGCATACAACTTCACTATGCATAAAAATTACCTTGTGTTTTTATTATATATGCAGTTACTCAGTGTTACTCTTTATTAGGTCTGTGTGAGGTCTGAGGAATCTACACATGTAATAAGCGTTCCTGATTATTTTGAAGTAGGTGACCTTGGGAAACTTCATTTTTGAATGTATAAAGTGGATAACAAGAGTCAAAATAACCCAGGATTTTCTAAACTATTTTGCAATGAAGTCAATATTAACAATATAATTTCTATATCATATGCCTAAATAAGTAAGATGTAGAACATGGTACAATTCATGGTAAAATATACAATTCAGTCATGAGTAAAATTAATTACTTACTAAAAAAATAGATCAAATATTGAATCTGATATATTAACTGTTAAATCCAATATATCATCTTCCATATCAGATACATCATACATCAAGTAATGTATATCATGTCTGAATTATGTCCTGCATAAATCTGATACATCACCTCTTGAACCAGAAACACAACCTTCTGAGTTAGATGCATAACTTGCTGAATCTAATATACTATACGCTAAATCAAATTTACCACCCACTAACTTATGAGTATTGAAATGACTCTATTCTCAGGTTGCAAAGAACTAGTACATGCCATGCATCATTCTTATTTTAGATTTTACTTGAGTAAGCCTCTAGAGACTTTTATTTTGTTTTGTCATATTAAAAGTTTGATGATTTTTTTTTCTTGATGTATCTAAGGCTGCTAGTTACAAAAAGAAAAAAGAGAACTATCTCTGCAGGAATTATAAAATAAATAATGTGATAAGTTAATATATTAATATATATGCAATATATATTTACCTAAGGGAATCTAAGTGAATACAATATTTACTGAGCTGTATATACTATTGCTTTTCTTGTGTTGTGCAAAAAACATGCCTAAAGTGCAGGAAAATGGTAGAAACTTGTCAGTTACTAGTTTAATGAAATCTATTCTTGTGGTCTGTATCCTATAGGTGGGCTTGTGATTGGTTTAAAACTCAGACTGAGTGAAAGAGTTGCTATTATCTGATCAATATATTTACATTGATAAATACTTTTTTTATGTTTAAGTAAATAAATAAAATATTTTAATTAATAAAAACATAATGCAGTAAGATAGAGAAAAAAGAGGAATAAATTTCTAATGTGGTAAAAATCATAATCTTTTAAATAAATATTATTGTAAATTAAGGCATACTACATACAGTCAGAATATAATCTTTGCAATCGTACCTAATTACCTGTGTAAATCACACCTGATGGGTTGCAATTATTTAAAATACTTAGGCTTAGCGTGAATCTTAATATCATGCTGGGATTATTTTGTTTGATCTTTGGTAATATATAAGAATAAATTGGCATATTTAAATAAAATGATCATAATAATTATTTACCCAAGCATATTATCTGCTATATAATTATTCTGTCACAGTCAATGTTTTATGATTTAAGTATTTTTATTTGAGAAGCATTTTAAAACACAATTTTAAACAAAAAACATAATCAGCTTATAATGTTTCAAGTAAAATTATTTTACTGTCATGCTTTCTTTTTATTTTTGCTATAAATTTTATCTTTTCTAGAGAATAATAAAATAAGACATTTTAATTAAAACCACCAAAAATTTGATGGCTCAGAGATTACCATTGTCATTACTCACATGTTTCCTCTACAAATGTGTACATTTGACTAATATTCTTGAAGTCATTATAACAAACAAATCTGACTATGATTTGAAGCACTAAAATCTCTCATGTTAACTAGCTTAATTGCTTCTCTTAGCAATTTTGTAATTGAAGACAGGAAAATCTGGTATTGTCTTTTCCATTTTATACATGAAGGAAAATAAAGAAATATTTTATGTTGCAATATTGACAATATTTTAAGTAGGCTCTTGATCTGTTTTTTTTTTTTAAGAAAAAACTTTTATATATGACTAAGGTATAAAAAGGCAAAATGAATTATGCCTTTTCTTCCAAGGCAAATTCTCCTCTTTCATTTATAAAATTTTCTGCTTTTTAAAAATATTCTATTTATTTTTATGTCTTTTTTATGAGTGTAATAATAATGACTTTTACCTCATTTTTCCCAAAATAATTTTATAGATCCAACTTAATGTTACCATAGCTCTATCTCACCTTCTAGAAATTTCCTTCTAGCAATGGGGTTCTCTGAAAGCCTCTTACAGTACTTGAGAAATGCAGCACTTGGTCTATATCATGATTAGGAGAAACCAGAGGTGTGAGATATTAGGATCCAAATCACTAGTAAAAATATTCATCCACTCTTGTGAGGTCCCACCTTGCCCCAGGAATGGCAAGAGTAGGTAGTACATAATCTACTAAGATAGGAAATAAAGTACAGAAGAGGCCTGGTATGGAAAGACGTGAATTGATCAAACTGAAGACAAAGCAAAGTTGGATTCATACTGGCAATGGTCTCTCCCTGTTAATTTTTCTCCTGGAAGAAAATAACCTGTTTTGACTGAATCCATTTATTTTCTTGACCCATTATTTAACCTTCAAGGTTAACATGAAAGTTGCACATCAGCTGGGTATTTAAATGTCCTTGAATTCTCAGAAGATAAAATACTACAGTATACCTAAACAAAATGATGGGTCAGTTAGGAAGGGCATTCAAATAAGAGTCAGAAAACTTGGTTCCCTATGCAGGACCCATAAATATATGGACTCAAGAATGTCATGTCTCTTTTTGGGGCCTCATCTATTAAATAGAATTACACATCTATTCATCCCAAACATTGTAGCACATTATAAATATTAATTACACAAGTTTTCATCCCAAACATTGTAGAATGTTATAAATATTATTTTCCATCAGGTAAAGACTTTGAACTTCTTAGATGGGAAGGGAAGAGATATATAAAAATAAGAACTGTGTTTAAAAGTTGCTTGGCAGGGAGGCCGAGTTGAGCCCAGTGAGGAGCAGCGAGGGAATGCCGGACAGTGGGGTCTGTGGGCCTGCAGGGCCTGTGGGGTGGCCGGGCCTGAAAGCCACGACGGCAACCAGGAAGATGGGCTCGCATCTGGAGACTGAGATAGAGCGCTGCCGCTTGGAGTGTCAGTGGGATCGGATCCCTGAACTGGGCAAGCAGCTGTTGGCCAAGCTCATCACCAATGATGACATGGCTGAACTTTTCCTTGGGGAGTCTAAGCTGGAGCAGCACCTGAAGGAGCACCCCCTGAGATAGGGGACCAGTCCCCGTGACCACAGGCCCCAGCTGACTGAGATCCGCAAGCACCTGATGGTTGCCCTGGATCAGGGAACCTTAAGTCAGAATTCCTTCAAGAATCCACTCTGATCATGATCAAGTTGAACTATGTGGAAGGCAATTATAAGGAAACACTGAACATCTATGCCTGGGTAGGCCTGGACGACCTGCTGCTGATGGTCACACCCCCCTACAGGCTGCACATGCTGGTGGAGGCCTATGCCGTCAAAGGACTGTGTCTGGAGAAGCTGCTGATCTCGTTTTTCACTAGTAACCTCCACGTGGACCGGGAGCAGGACTTCATCACCTGCTAGAGAAGGCAGGGCACATTGTGCTCCTGTACCTGCAGGAGATAGAAAGGGTGATACTCACTAATATTCAGAACAGAATCCCCAAGCTTGGCCCAGCTCCCCACAATCAAGAACTAGGCTTCTTCCTGGAAACAGGACTTCAGAGAGCCCATGTCCTCGATGTCAAAAACGGGAACTTCAGGGGCATCGGGAAGTTCCAGGAGCTTCTCAGAATGGTGGAGATGCGGACAACACAGAACCTGCGGATGACCATCACCAGGCAGCTGGCAGAGATCCTGCTGTGGGGCATATGTGAGCAGAGCTACTGGAACCCCCTAAAGGACCCACCGTGCCAGTCCCCACTGAAGACCCTCTCTGGAAAGGCACAAACACAAAAACCTACACGCTCCAGCGGAAGGCATGCGTCTACTTGGGAGAGAACATCTTCTGTTCTCAGGAGAACACCAAAGAGGCCCTGCTGCTGATGATGATTAACGAGTCCATGGCCAACCAGGATGCTGTGCTGAGCCGGATCCCTGAGCACAGGAGCAACCACCTCATCAGCCTGCAGAGCACATCTGTGGTCTATGACCTGCTGACCATCGCTCTTGGGAGAAGAGGCCAGTACGAGATGCTGTCAGAGTGCTTGGAGAGGGCCATGAAGTTTGCCTTTGAGGAGTTTCACTTGTGGTATCAGTTTGCCTTGCTCCTGTTGGTTGCTGGGATGTCTGCCTGGGCTGTGAAAGTGCTGAAGGAATGCATCTTCCTGAAGCCTGATGATGCCATGACCCCGCTGCTGAACACCAAGTTGTGCATGGGCTCCCTGTACTGGTTGGAAGAGGCTGAGAAGTTTGCCCAAACTGTCACTGATGTGGAGGAGAAAACATCAGAGTTCAAGGCCAAAGGTTACTTAGCCCTGGAGCTCACATACTGCCTGCAGGTCACAGATGCTTCCCTGCGAAGAATGCAAGAGGTCCTTCAGAGGAAGGCACTGCATGCATTTCAGAGGGCCCATAGTCTGTCACCTTCGGACCAACAAGCAGCTTTCTACCTGGCTTTGCAGCTCGCCATCTCCAGACAGATCCCAGAGGCTCTAGGGTATGTCCTTCAAGCTCTGCAGCTCCAGGGCGATGATGCCAACTCCCTGCACCTCCTTGCCCTCCTGCTGTCAGCCCAGAAGCATTACCACGACACCCTCAATATCATCGACATGACCCTCAGTGAGTATCCAGAATACTTTATACTCCTGTTTTCCAATGTGAAACTGGAGTCACTGTGCTGCAGCCCTGATGAGGCGCCCGTCACCTGTAAACACATGCTGCAGATCTGGAAGTCCTGCTACAACCTCGCCAATCCCAGTGACTCTGGCCGTGGGAACAGCCTCCTGGACAGAACCATCGCTGACAGACGACAGCTGAACACGGTCACTCTGCCAGACTTCAGTGACCCTGAGACAGGCTCTGTCCAGCCATGTCAGTGGCAGCCTCCTGAGTGGAGCAGGTACTGTAGGAAGTGACCTTGTCTCTGCAGAGCAGCCCCCCAAGCAGGGCCCACTGCACCCCTGGATGACACTGGCACAGACCTGGCTCCACACAGCTGAGGTCTACATCAACATTGGGAAGCCTGCAGAGGCCACCGCCTGCACCCAGGAAGCTGCCAACCTCTTCCCGATGTCCCACAACATCCTCTATATGCGTGGTCAGGTCGCCGATCTCCGAGGGAACATCCACGAGGTGCGGCGGTGGTACGAGGAGGCCTTGTCCATCAGCCCCACCCACGTGAAGCGCATGCAATGCCTGGCCCTGATCCTGCAACAGCTGGGCTGCTACAGCTTGGCAGAGAAGATCCTCCTGGATGCGGTGCAGGTGAACTCCATGGCCCGTGAGATCTGGAACCGGCTGGGCGAGGTCCTCCAGGCCCAGGGCAATGACACTTCTGCCACTGAGTGCTTCCTGACAGCCCTGGAGCTGGAAGCCAGCAGCCCCGCGTTGCCCTTCACTATCATCTACCATGTGCTCTGAACAGGCCCCACTGCTGCATAGTCGGGTGCCCAGAGACGGATCTGCCCACCGAGCCAGGGGCAGGTGCACCCACCACAAGCCCTGACTTGCCACCCCCACTACACATGGTCTTTTCTGAACCCACTGACGGTATTCTAAATGGATTATGTGTTATCTTTTGTTTTTGACATCTGAATTTTAAGTAAAACGATTATGGAATTAATCAGCCAATGCAGAAGAATATATTCAGAATTAAAATTAAGTGGTAGCACAGATTATTTTTATCAGCACTGAAAAGAAAACCTCTGTCCTCACCCTCAGCCATCACCCCCCACCCGCTGTGACCCAGAAACCAAATGTGAATGTTGTTTCCCACCTCAGTGCTGGTCCATGCCAGGACACAGCGGGCAGTTTCTTGGTTTTATTGTCAATAATTGTACAATGTGCTGAATCCTGTCCTCACTTAGAACAAAGCCTTAGTCCAAGAATATTTATATTTTATCAATATATGCCTGTTACAGGAGAAGAAAATGTGAGTTATTTACATATAACTTTTTAAGGTGAATTCAGAGTTTATTTATCGACAGAAATATGTACAAAGAAGCTTCAAATGGTGTATTTACTGACATTCTTTATACATGACAGACATTTGGCTACATGGAAAATGATGTTAATAATGAAATGATTTTAAATGGAAAAAATAGTTGCTTGGTAGAAAAGTGTAAAACAGCATCAAAAAACTTCAGTTGAAAACCAAATTTTAATAAATTCTATTCTAGTTTTTAACGATTCTAAAATTACTATCCTTCATTTGGAATGAGAGGGAATATTGATTGAGGAACTGATAAACTACCTGTGTGACTAGTGCTCAGAGAGAAAAGAAGTGTGTGATAAAAGACAAGGTTGAATAGATAAATTAAACAAGATCTTGAAAGTCATGTAAATAATATTGCTCTTTAACCAAAGACACAGCTGAAAGTCATTGAAAATGTTTGTTCAGAAAAATAAAGTGATCAGACTTGCGTTTTATGGCACTCATTCTGTTTTGCATTGTGGAAAGTAGATTTGTGGTAAACAAGAACAGATAAAGTAAAATTAGAAAACTATTACAGTAGTTCAGGAAGAGATGGAGAATTTGTCTTGGATTTTATCAGCGAAAATAATAAGTGTGTCAAGTAGTTTCTTTCAATCAAGGGAGTCAGAATGATGACATATAAGAGGACTACAAAGAGAGATATCAAATGTCAATGTTCTTGGATTAGTGTAGGTAACTGGTTCATATGTATTCATTATGTCATAAATAAAGTAAAAGAGAATGATATGTAGAACAATGGTGACATATTTTCATTAAGCAAATATTGTGACTAATTTTATACTAAGCAACTGATAACCCGTATGAAATAAGAAAGCACATACATACAAGTCTTTACCAAGTGAAAAATGGAAAAATAATTGATAGAAATATATCATAATATAATAGCAATTCAAAAAAACATAAATAAATTATACTATTAATAAAACAAAAAGACTTGCAGTTTAGGAAATAAAATTCATATTGGTGTTGTTTATAAGTACACAGAACAATTGGACATAGAGAAGAGGGGATACCAAGCAATATAAACCAAAGAAAGCTAGGGATAATGAGGGATTTAATATCTTAAAAACATAGAATTTACAAATAAAAATAAACACAAGGGAGAAAGAAGGATGCTATATTATGGAAAGATAATCCATTGAACAATAAGATATATCTATTGTAAATATATACTCGACAATGCAAACTCTAAATATGTTAATTAAAAAGTATCAGAACTTCAGGGAACACTGATAAAAAATTTTAATTGGAGATTTTAACACACTTTTCTAGAGTACCTAAAAATAAAGCTGCCTAATATATACTCTAAGGGTGTGCACATATAAATTTACAAACAACAGAATATTATTTTCATTCACACACAGAACATTTAAAATAATAGACCACATGTTTTGTCATATAGAAAGCCTCTGTAAATCCAAAAGACCAGTAAAATAAAATAGCACTGGAAATCAACAGTAATAAAAGAACAGTTTAAAATGACAAATTAGAAAATTAAATGACATATTCATAAAAACTCATAGTTTGTAAAGATAATTATGAGAAATAATAATAAAAATTTTTTTGAGTTAGAGTCTCGGTTGCCCAGGCGGGAGTGCAGTGGCACACTCCCAGCCACCACAACCTCAACTTGCTGAGCTCTGGCAATCCTTCCACCTTAGCCTTCCAGTTAGCTGGAACTACAGGCGTGTGCCACCAAGCCTGCTGATAAAATCTTTGAGTGATAAAGAAGACACTAATTATAAGAATTTGTAGGTCACAGACAAGAAAACATTTTAAAAATTGTACTGTTTGTAGTTTAGAAATAACAAGAATCATTTTGAAACTGCTTAAATTTCAACTCAATATTTTGGAAAAATTGCAACCAACTAAAACCAAAGAAATTAATAGCATAAAAATGATAATAGGCAGAAATAGTAGTACTACTAATAAAACATAGATACAACCTTTTATTTTAAAAGACCAATGAAATTGAGAGATCTCTTTTATAACTTTTAAATAAATCAGAAAAAAAGACAAAAGTAAAATCATAATAAAAAGAAAAATAGCCAGACTCAGTGGCTCAGCCTGTAATCCTGCGCCTTTGGGAGGCTGAGGTGAGTGGATTGCCTGAGCCCGCAGGTTCGAGACCCTCCTGGGCAGCGAGACCACATCTCTACAATAAAATCAAAAAATCAGCCGGGCGTGGTAGCGCATGCCTGTAATTCCGGCTGCTTGGAAGACTGAGGCGGAAGGATCACCGGAGCCCAGCAGGTCGAGGCTGCGGTGACCGGGAGCGGTCACTGCACTCCAGTCTGGGTGACAGAGTGAGACTCCAACTCAAAAAAAAAGAAAAATAGATAAAGATCCAACAGAAGTCTAATAAATAACCAAAGAACACACGTAAAAACTATAGCTCATCAATTTAAAAACTTAGATAAAATGAATATTTATTAAATTATATAAAATTGAAACATTGAAAATGAACTCAAGTACACTTATAAGTATCCAAAAATAGAAAAAATAGTCAAAACTTTTGTTCTCCAAATCCCAGGCACAAATGATTTTATAGGTGGGTTCTATCCAAACTTCCAGTGACAATTAATCTATATTTTTATGTGTTCTTGAAAATATTTTTTCAAAAATACTGTAATTTCCCAGTTCCTTTGATGATACTATAGTTCCCCAATTCTTTTGATGATTTATTTAGGAATAAACAGATGTGGGCAATTGAAAATTAAAAATATATTGACCATGTAACTTTGAATGTAAATACAAAAACTACAAAATATAGCTACCAAATTCTACAACATATTAAAAAATATGTTATAATTAATTCTCAGAAATGCGAGGATATCTCTACAGCAAATCATTAACCAACTGAGTATGGCAGAATAACAAAATATACTGAGCCTGAATTTCCAACAAAGTTCAGCCTCTATTCGATTACTAAAAAGACTATTATTGGAGAAAAAAATAAAGCCTCTATTTTGCTAATCCACTACATTTTTGTTGTTTATTACAGAACTAAACCTGTATTTCAACAAACAGCCCCACTGTCTTTCAAATCCTTTTCCACCTGTCTTCTTTGCCAGTTGGCTGAAAAGTGATTCAGCACCCAAATCATTTGTGTTTGTTTCCTAGGCTCACACTTACTACCAACTATGTTGATTAGAATAATTAATCAGACTTTAAGATGAAATTAGCGTGCAGAAAGTGTATTGAGGAATTCTTCAATTGTAGTAAACTGAGAAATCTAGGTTTGGATAGTGGGAGAAATCCAACACAATGCCCTCTTAACTGAGTCCTTAACTGAAAGTCAAGTAATATACTCCTCAGATAGAAGTTCTAGAGCTAGGATGGACCTTCAGGGTGGCTGCAATTGCAACAAAGGCCTGGGCTGTTGTATTCTTGCATTGAACAGTCATAGCCTGCAGGCTGCTTCCTTACAGACAGCATAACTTTGAGTGAGGTCATTTTCAATGGACAATTGTAATTCTCTATGAGGAATGCAACTGTGTCTTGTCAGTAGACAATTCACAAGCAGCTGGGTCATGGATGCAACAACCCTGAAGAGGGGATCTGAGCAGAGCACCATTATATTCACTATACTGCTCTATCATAATTAACAGTCTCGCGATTAACTATTTCCAACTATAAAATATCTTCTTTTGGGAGTAAAGAATTTAAAGTAAACCTGCAGAAGTTAATGGAGTCATTTGTGTTTTTTGAGTCAGAGTCTCACTCTGTCTCCCAGAGTGGTGTACAATGGCACGTTCACAGCCACCACAGCCTCAACCTGCTGGGCTCAGACTATCCTTTCTCCTCATCTGTCCAAGCAGCTGGAACCACAGGCATCTGCCACCATGCCCAGCTAATTTTCTGATTTATTGTAGAGACGAGGTCTCCCCATGTTGCTCAGGTTGATCTCGAACCCCTCCTTTTGCCTCTGCCTCCTAAAGTGCTAGGATTACAGGCTTGAGCCACTGCACCTGACTTGTTTTAAAATACCTAAAAAGGTGATCAAATTCATTCATAATAAGGTAAATACAGAGTAAATTGCAATGAGGTAGTTTCAGAACTTGACAACACACTGCAATGAGTAATAATTACACTTTAATATTCTTTTGTTGAGTGCAAAAATACTATAATTTCCATACAGAATCACTGCATTGCTCTGACAGTAATTCCTTTAAAAATGTGTTTTATAAATATATTTCTACATATGTGCAAACCAAAGCATACAAAAATAGGCATTGCTTTATTTTCATAATGCATAAGATTGAAAATAATTCAAAAATCCTTAATGGAATTTTTTGTTGAATAAATTATGATGTATCTAGTCAATGGGAAGATATACAGTCACAACAATTAAAAAAAGGTAAGGAAATTATTTACTGGGATAGAAAAATAACTAAAGTAAATTATTAAGTACAAAAGTAAGATGCTGAAGGACTTACATAATATGAAACCATTTGAGGAAGGAAATATATGTTTATAAATATACAGACTATCTGAAAGGATACATAAGAAAATAATAATGAGTGTGAGAACAGTATCACCAGTTCTCAGCTTATGGCTGGGGGGCAGATTTACATTTTAGTATTTAAAAGATCTAGATATTATCTATTATATATAAATATATAAAGAATTTGAAAGACTATATAATGTATCTCTAAAAATTTACATTGGAAGTACTGATAAATTTGCTACCATGTTATTATACAGGGTTCTTCAAAGAAGATGTAGAGGGAACACAGAGAAGCCATGACACCAAGGCTATTTTAGGAAGTAGCAGATTTATTAGCGCTGGCGTGACTCAGCGGGCTAACACTCCCAGGCTGAGCACCCCAGGGAGGGAGGAGAGGGGTCTTAGACCTTAGTTTAGGTAAGGGAGGGGGGTTGGGTTGACTGATTATGCATCTTCTTGGAAATTCACAAGATTGTACTTAGCAAAATCATATTTTTTAAAGAACAAATGGTCTGCAGGATATGCATAGCAAGCAGGGGCTGTAAGCCATGACTTCATGAAGAGTGAATTGGTTACTATTTTGCATCTCCAAGAAAACTGTTCTCGGTTATTTGGTTTTTTTCTTTTTCTTTTTCTTTCTTTTTTTTTTTTGAGTTGGGGTCTCACTCTGTCACCCAGACTGGAGTGCAGTGGCCGCTCCCGGCCACTGCAGCCTCGACCTGCTGGGCTCCGGCGATCCTTCCACCTCAGCCTTCCAAGTAGCTGGAACTACAGGCGCACGCTACCACGCCCGGTTAATTTTTTGATTTCTTGTAGAGATGAGGGCTTGCCTGCCCAGGCGGGGGGTCTTGAACCCACAGGCTCAGGCAATCCACTCACCTCAGCCTCCCAAAGGCATGGGATTAAAGGCTGAGCCACCGAGCCCGGCTGATTGACTTTCAAAAGGAATACTTTTAACTGTTATCAGCCCCTCTCTGTCACAAAAAAAACAGAACCAAATACATATGCATGTGTGCATTTCTTCCTAATTGACTCAGGTTACTATGAAGGCCAAAAAGTCCCACAATCTGCCATCTGCAGGCTGGAGAACCAGATCAACCAGTGGTTTAATTTAATCCCAGGGCCAGAGAACCAGGAGGTCCAGATTTGGAAGATAGATAGATATTCCAGCTCAAGGAAAAAAAAAAGCAAATTTGTACTTCCTTAGCCTTTTTGTTCTATTTGGGCCCCCAGCAAATTGGATGATGCCCAACCACATCATCTTTATTTAATTAACCAAGCTATTCTCTTTTGTAAACGCTCTCACAGACAAACACATAGAAATAATGTTTGCCAGACTGGGTGCAGTGGCCTGCATCTGTAACCCCAGGCAGGAGGATTTCTAGAGGTCAGGATTTTGAGACTAGTCTGGGAAAAACAGTGATAACCTGTTAAAAATAAAGCAACTAGTGGAGCATGTGGCCTGTGCCTGTAGTTCTAGCTACCCAAGAGGCTGAGGTAGGTGGATCATTTGAGCCCAGGAGTTCAAGGTTACAGTAAACTTTGATCATTACTCTTCACTCAAGCCTGGGTAACACAGCAAGCAATTGTATCTTAAAAAAAGAAAGAAGCCAGGCTCGGTGGCTCAGCCTGTAATCCCGCGCCTTTGGGAGGCTGAGGTGAGTGGATTGCCTGAGCCCGCAGGTTCGAGACCCGCCTGGGCAGCGAGACCTCATCTCTACAATAAATAAAAAAATCAGCCGGGTGTGGTAGCGCATGCCTGTAA